>NW_028318734.1:937500-1108782 GCF_062004578.1 Staurois parvus | reverse complement strand
GTACTCATCCCAACCAATGGCCACTACTCCGTACTCATCCCAACCAATGGCCACTACTCCGTACTCATCCCAACCAATGGCCACTACTCCGTACTCATCCCAACCAATGGCCACTACTCCGTACTCATCCCAACCAATGGCCACTACTCCGTACTCATCCCAACCAATGGCCACTACTCCGTACTCATCCCAACCAATGGCCACTACTCCGTACTCATCCCAACCAATGGCCACTACTCCGTACTCATCCCAACCAATGGCCACTACTCCGTACTCATCCCAACCAATGGCCACTACTCCGTACTCATCCCAACCAATGGCCACTACTCTGTACTCATCCCAACCAATGGCCACTACTCTGTACTCATCCCAACCAATGGCCACTACTCTGTACTCATCCCAACCAATGGCCACTACTCCGTACTCATCCCAACCAATGGCCACTACTCCGTACTCATCCCAACCAATGGCCACTACTCCGTACTCATCCCAACCAATGGCCACTACTCCGTACTCATCCCAACCAATGGCCACTACTCCGTACTCATCCCAACCAATGGCCACTACTCCGTACTCATCCCAACCAATGGCCACTACTCCGTACTCATCCCAACCAATGGCCACTACTCCGTACTCATCCCAACCAATGGCCACTACTCCGTACTCATCCCAACCAATGGCTTCTACTCCATACTCTTACTACTTGACCTCTCTATGGCTTTTGATACTGTTGACCATCCCCTCCTCCTCAAAAAAACTCCACTCTCTCGGCCTTCGAGACTCTGCTCTCTCCTGGTTCTCCTCCTACCTATCGCAGTTCTCCTTCAGCATTACCTATAACTCTGGCTCCTCCTCTCCACTCCCTCTTTGTGTAGGTGTCCCTCAAGGTTCTCTCCTTGGACCCCTACTTTTCTCCATCTACACCTCCTCCCTTGGTCACTTCATAAACTCTCATGGCTTTAAGTACCATCTCTATGCTGATGACATACAAATCTATCTTTCTACCCCGCACCTCACCCCTTCAGTCTCCTCCACACCTCACCCCTTCAGTCTCCTCCTCACCTCACCCCTTCAGTCTCCTCTCGCATTACTAACCTACTAAACGACTTATTGGCATGGATGTCACTCCACTTCCTCAAACTCAATCTTTCCAAAACTGAGCTCTTAATATTCCCTCCGGCACCTGCCCCCTCCCCTGACTTCTCCATCAAGATAAATAACACAACCATCAGTCCCTCCCCTTGTGCCAGGGTACTAGGTGTAATCTTAGACTCCCATCTTTCCTTTCAGCCCCAAATCCAAAACCAAAATATAGAGCCATTTATCCAACTGTCCATCCAGAGCCTCTGGTTTATAGACCGGATACATCCTAAATATAGAGCCATTTATCCAACTGTACACCCAGAGCCCCTGGTTTATAGACCGGATACATCCTAAATATAGAGCCATTTATCCAACTGTACACCCAGAGCCTCTGGTTTATAGACCAGATACGTCCTAAATATAGAGCCATTTATCCAACTGTACACCCAGAGCCTCTGGTTTATAGACCGGATACGTCCTAAATATAGAACCATTTATCCACCTGTCCAATCAGAGCCTCTGGTTTATAGACCGGATACGTCCTAAATATAGAGCCATTTATCCAACTGTACACCCAGATCCTCTGGTTTATAGACCGGATACGTCCTAAATATAGAGCCATTTATCCAACTGTTCATCCAGAGCCTCTGGTTTATAGACCGGATACATCCTAGAGCCATTATCTGGTCAATGTATGGAAATTATGGCAGTTCAGGATAGGGGTTTGGAGATTGACGACATGGGGCGACCAGACAGGTTATTGTAAGTTGGACTTCAAGGAACCAAATACCCTCCAGAAAGAGATTATTAGTAACTCTTTGGAATGATGTAATCCAGAATCTGCTTCTCCTTGCCCATATAGATGGTTTGCAGGATCAGATTCTGATCGGATATTTAGAATTCCATTTATCTCGGGGTCATAAAACATTCCCAGCTCGGCATGTCCTTGTCTGCAGGTTTCATTTCTCTCCCTTTGGATACTTCTCATCATAGGGAGCTGGATGATGACATCTTCCTCGGCAGTATGGTCACCCCTGCTCATTGCTTACTCGGCACCTGTTTTTGGGTCGCCTCAAGTATCTGCGGACTGCAGGAACCGTGAGCTCTCCGGTGTTCATTAATCTCTATGTCAGGGTGAATCTGCAATAATCACTAGAAGTCACTCCGCTGCACATTACAGCGAAGATCTCTGCGTTTTGGAACCTGTTCTGCAGAGCTATAAAAATATGGCTGTACGTAGAAGCAATTGTCTGTCATGAAGGACCCTGCAGAGAGTAAAAGCAGAAGGCTCGGGTTCTCATGGCATAGCATACCGCCATGTCAAAGGCGTTGCTGCAAAGTGAGGACCTGTCCTAATCTAGAACCCAAACTGGGGGCTTGTATGGCAGGGACTAAACTGAGGACCATCTTACCTGGAGGTAACTGGACCTTCAAAGGAACTTCACTCTGGAAGCTATGCCCTCCAGACAAAGGCAAGTATAGCAAAGGACTAGTCACTTGTGTTTCCTGCGGTCTCCTTGCAGCAGATCTTTCCTCTTACTGACCATGCCAATCATTTCCACTGTGTGTCTGTGTGGAGGCGGCCATTTTGGCAGAGGCAGAGCTTTACTTCTTCATGTCAGAGTCTCCAGCAAGGAGAACAGCAACATCACCAAATGTCAGTTCCGATCTGCTAAGACTAACAGTCAGAGGCAGCAGTGCCTTTGGTGATCTCACACTTCAGACATATATCTATAAGGCTACAGAACAGGAGTGCCTAGGCACACTCACATACCAGGAAATACTCTATTTATCAAAAGGTCCATTTTTTAGAGCTTGACAAATCCCAGGGGCCAGGTCGCCATGGTGACTAGAAATTGAGTCCTGGCGACTGGGTTTACGCACTGCCTCCCATTGACTTCAATGGGATGTGGCACCCCATAAACTTCAATGGGAAGTGGCACCTCATAGACTTCAACCGGAAGTGGCCCCCCCATAGTCTTCAACGGGAAGTGGCCCCCCCCATAGACTTCAATGGGAAGTGGCCCCCCCCATAGACTTCAATGGGAAGTGGCCCCCCCATAGACTTCAATGGGAAGTGGCCCCCCCATAGACTTCAATGGGAAGTGGCCCCCCCATAGACTTCAATGGGAAGTGGCCCCCCCCATAGACTTCAATGGGAAGTGGCCCCCCCATAGACTTCAATGGGAAGTGGCCCCCCCATAGACTTCAATGGGAAGTGGCCCCCCCATAGACTTCAATGGGAAGTGGCCCCCCCATAGACTTCAATGGGAAGTGGCCCCCCCATAGACTTCAATGGGAAGTGGCCCCCCCATAGACTTCAATGGGAAGTGGCCCCCCATAGACTTCAATGGGAAGTGGCCCCCCCATAGACTTCGATGGGAAGTGGCCCCCCCATAGACTTCAATGGGAAGTGGCCCCCCCATAGACTTCGATGGGAAGTGGCCCCCCCATAGACTTCGATGGAAAGTGCCCCCCCCATAGGCTTCGATGGGAAGTGGCACCCCCATAGGCTTCGATGGGAAGTGCCCCCCCCCATAGACTTCGATGGGAAGTGGCCCCCCCATAGACTTCGATGGGAAGTGGCCCCCCCATAGACTTCAATGGAAAGTGCCCCCCCCATAGGCTTCGATGGGAAGTGCCCCCCCCATAGACTTCGATGGGAAGTGGCCCCCCCATAGACTTCGATGGGAAGTGGCCCTCCCCATAGACTTCGATGGGAAGTGGCCCCCCCATAGACTTCGATGGGAAGTGGCCCCCCCCATAGACTTCGATGGGAAGTGGCCCCCCCATAGACTTCGATGGGAAGTGGCCCCCCCATAGACTTCGATGGGAAGTGGCCCCCCCATAGACTTCGATGGGAAGTGGCCCCCCCATAGACTTCGATGGGAAGTGGCCCCCCCATAGACTTCGATGGGAAGTGGCCCCCCCATAGACTTCGATGGGAAGTGGCCATAGACTTCGATGGGAAGTGGCCCCCCTATAGACTTCGATGGGAAGTGGCCATAGACTTCGATGGGAAGTGGCCCCCCATAGACTTCGATGGGAAGTGGCCATAGACTTCGGTGGGAAGTGGCCCCCCCCATAGACTTGAATGGGAAGTGGCCCCCCCCATAGACTTGAATGGGAAGTGGCCCCCCCCATAGACTTGAATGGGAAGTGGCCCCCCCCCCCCTTAGATTTGAATGGGAAGTGGCCCCCCCCCCTTAGATTTGAATGGGAAGTGGCCCCCCCCCTTAGATTTGAATGGGAAGTGCCCCCCCCCTTAGATTTGAATGGGAAGTGGCCCCCCCATAGACTTGAATGGGAAGTGGCCCCCCCATAGACTTGAATGGGAAGTGGCCCCCCCATAGACTTGAATGGGAAGTGGCCCCCCCATAGACTTGAATGGGAAGTGGCCCCCCCATAGACTTGAATGGGAAGTGGCCCCCCCATAGACTTGAATGGGAAGTGGCCCCCCCATAGACTTGAATGGGAAGTGGCCCCCCCATAGACTTGAATGGGAAGTGGCCCCCCATAGACTTGAATGGGAAGTGGCCCCCCCATAGACTTGAATGGGAAGTGGCCCCCCCATAGACTTGAATGGGAAGTGGCCCCCCCATAGACTTGAATGGGAAGTGGCCCCCCCATAGACTTGAATGGGAAGTGGCCCCCCCTATAGACTTGAATGGGAAGTGGCCCCCCCATAGACTTGAATGGGAAGTGGCCCCCCCATAGACTTGAATGGGAAGTGGCCCCCCCATAGACTTGAATGGGAAGTTGCCCCCCCATAGACTTGAATGGGAAGTGGCCCCCCCATAGACTTGAATGGGAAGTGGCCCCCCCCATAGACTTGAATGGGAAGTGGCCCCCCCAATAGACTTGAATGGGAAGTGGCCCCCCCATAGACTTGAATGGGAAGTGGCCCCCCCATAGACTTGAATGGGAAGTGGCCCCCCCATAGACTTGAATGGGAAGTGGCCCCCCCATAGACTTGAATGGGAAGTGGCCCCCCCATAGACTTGAATGGCGCCTAAAACATGGTGTGGTTTTTGCCGTGATTGTCGTGTGGCAAATTGCATCCCGTGAAGTCCCGGGCGTGACAACCCACGCTACGCATAAAAACACAACAAAAAAACGAACTTTTTAACCACCTCCCGTCCAGCCGTTGTATATAAACGGATAGACGGCGGCAGTGCAGGGTCGGGTGGGCGTTTATAAACGGCCTCCACGCCCCCTGCTTGTGCGCGCTCCCTGGGAGTACGCAGCACCACGATCCTGTGCACACTGTGTCCTCCGGACACAGTGAAACACCGATCGCTGGACGGGACCTCTGTGCGAGGTCCCGATCATGTGATCACTGATTGGCCAATCAGTGATCACATGCAGAGTAGTAAGCAAGATGTCACTTCTGACATCATTGCTTATGGTGACACTGTACTACTAGGGTGACAGTATGTAAAAAAACAAAAAAACATAAATATAAAAAAAAATAAAACTGTAAAAAAAAAAAGTTTAAAAATTATAATTTTTGGTTGTAAACTAATTCGGGTTTTTTTTACTAAAAAGATAACTGAATACATTTGGCCAAGATTTATGATGAAAAACTATTTGCTAAATTTTATAAGAAAAACACTTTTTTTCAAAATTTTTGGACATTTTCATTTACAGAGCAAATAAAATAAAAATCCCAGCGGTGACAAATACCACCAAAATAAAGCTTTATCTGTCTCAAAAAAATGCTAAAAATTTCATATGGGTGCAGTGTTGCATGACCGCGCAATTGTCATTCAAAGTGTGATAGTGCTGAAAACTGAAAATTGGCCTGGACTGGAAGGAGGTGAAAGCGTCCGGACTGGAAGGGGTGAAAGCGTCCGGACTGGAAGGGGGGGAAAGTGTCCGGACTGGAAGGAGGTGAAAGCGTCCGGACTGGAAGGGGTGAAAGCGTCCGGACTGGAAGGGGGGGAAAGTGTCCGGACTGGAAGGAGGTGAAAGCGTCCGGACTGGAAGGGGTGAAAGCGTCCGGACTGGAAGGGGGTGAAAGTGTCCGGACTGGAAGGAGGTGAAAGCGTCCGGACTGGAAGGGGTGAAAGCGTCCGGACTGGAAGGGGGGGAAAGTGTCCGGACTGGAAGGGGGTGAAAGCGTCCGGACTGGAAGGGGGTGAAAGCGTCCGGACTGGAAGGGGGTGAAAGCGTCCGGACTGGAAGGGGGTGAAAGCGTCCGGACTGGAAGGGGGTGAAAGCGTCCGGACTGGAAGGGGGTGAAAGCGTCCGGACTGGAAGAGGGGGAAAGCGTCCGGACTGGAAGGGGGGGAAAGCGTCCGGACTGGAAGGGGGGGAAAGCGTCCGGACTGGAAGGGGTGAAAGCGTCCGGACTGGAAGGGGGGGAAAGTGTCCGGACTGGAAGGGGGTGAAAGCGTCCGGACTGGAAGGGGGTGAAAGCGTCCGGACTGGAAGAGGGGGAAAGCGTCCGGACTGGAAGGGGGGGAAAGCGTCCGGACTGGAAGGGGGGGAAAGTGTCCGGACTGGAAGGGGGGAAAGTGTCCGGACTGGAAGAGGGGGAAAGTGTCCGGACTGGAAGAGGGGGAAAGTGTCCGGACTGGAAGGGGGTGAAAGCGTCCGGACTGGAAGGGGGGAAAGCGTCCGGACTGGAAGGGGAGGAAAGCGTCCGGACTTGTTAGGGGGGTGAAAGCGTCCGGACTTGTTAGGGGGGGAAAGTGTCCGGACTGGAAGGGGGGGAAAGCGTCCGGACTTGTTAGGGCGGGAAAGTGTCTGGACTACAGGGGGGTGAAAGTGTCCGGACTGGAAGTGGTTAAGAAACAAAAAAAAAAAAAAAAACGAACTTTTTAACTGGCTCCTAGATCAAAGCAGATTTGCCAAGCTTGGTGTCAGAGCACTACGTAGGCAGAAGAAAAGCAGAACTCCGGCGTTCACAAAATGATAGATTGTATCCTGACATGAATCCTGGGGTTCCTTCGCGTGTCGCCAGCCTGTCTGGAATCAATACATAGATCATGCTTCCGGCTTCGGATGATAGCAAGACGGCGAGTGTCCCATAATGGCTTCCTGCCGTATCAGGTTCGTCCTGACCCCCCCCCCCTATAGATCCAGAGGCCTGTTCTTGGAGAAATAAATCGGCAGGACAAGTGCCACTTCCATATCCAGACATTTAGGCCGGCCATACATGGGTCGAAAATCGACCGATTTTTTTTTTTTTTAGTCCGAAAATCAGACCTAAGAATAATCGGCCGGTTTTCTCTCTCTTAGTGGAGTCAATGGCACCGGACAATTTTCGTGGTTCCTCCCCTTTTTGGTGATCGGGCATGTTGGAAAATACGTAAACAATGACCGATTTTCAACTCAATGATGGTCAAATCGTACGATCGTTTTTCCGAAAAGAATATGCGCCATGAGCCGTGACCTGGAAGGAACAGAAGTTTCGCCTGTTATATGGGGTGAACTTTGACTCGATTGGCTAATTTTCAAAATCAATGATGGCGACCATCAGATTACCAAGTGAATGACGTTTCCGATTTCGGACGAAAGATCGTTCGGAATTCAAACCATGTATGGCCTTCATAACGCCTTCCCGCTGTCTTCTGGTAGCCCTCTAGCTGGGTCCTAACACTGGTGGCAGTGTCCTGATCCTGCGATTCCTGTGATTGGTTGTCACAATCGCCACATTGTTAATAATATTGTACACCTATTTATATCAGATATATATGTTGAAATAAAGTACTGATGCAGGTGCCGAAAAAACCCCGCCCCTCGCCGCCACCGCCCACCCGCTGTCGCCCCTCGCCGCCACCGCCCACCCGCTGTCGCCCCTCGCCGCCACCGCCCACCCGCTGTCGCCCCTCGACACCGCCACCACCCACCCGCTGTCGCCCCTCGACACCGCCACCACCCACCCGCTGTCGCCCCTCGCTGCCACCGCCCACCCACTGTCGCCCCTCGCCGCCACCCGCTGTCGCTCCTCGCCGCCACCACCGCCCACCCGCTGTCGCCTCCCCTCGCCGGCACCGCCCACCCGCTGTCGCCTCCCCTCGCCGCCACCGCCCACCCGCTGTCGCCTCCCCTCGCCGCCACCGCCCACCCGCTGTCGCACCTCGCCGCCACCGCCCACCCGCTGTTGCTCCTCGCCACCGCCCACCCGCTGTCGCCTCCCCTCGCCGCCACCGCCCACCCGCTGTCGCCCCTCGCCGCCACTGCCCACCCGCTGTCGCCCCTCGCCGCCGCCACCACCCACCCGCTGTACCCCTCGCTGCCGCCACCGCCTACCCGCTGTCGCCCCTCGCTGCCACCACCACCCACCCGCTGTCGCCCCTCGCCGCCACCACCCACCCACTGTCGCTTCTTGCCGCCGCCACCACCCACCCGCTGTCGCCTCTTGCCGCCGCCACCACCCACCCGCTGTCGCCTCTTGCCGCCACCACCCACCCGCTGTCGCCTCTTGCCGCCGCCACCACCCACCCGCTGTCGCCTATTGCCGCCGCCACCACCCACCCGCTGTCGCCTCTTGCCGCCGCCACCGCCCACCCGCTGTCGCCTCTTGCCGCCACCGCCCACCCGCTGTCGCCCCTTGCCGCCACCGCCACCCACCCGCTGTCGCCCCTTGCCGCCGCCACCACCCACCCGCTGTCGCCTCTTGCCGCCTCCACCACCCACCCACTGTCGCCTCTTGCCGCCACCGCCCACCCGCTGTCGCCCCTTGCCGCCGCCGCCACCGGCCACTGCTTGGTAGTGCTCGGCCTGAGAAATATGAATGCTTTTTTTGGATCCGATGTTTTATATTGCAGAGGAGAGATGTGGGGTCTTATTGACCCCCAATGTCTTCATTAAGAGGACCTGTCACTAATTATGTCTCATTGTCCCCCCCCCCCCCCATATCTCCCCATAAAGAGGACCTGTCACTAATTATGTCTCATTGACCCCCCCCCATATCTCCCCATAAAGAGGACCTGTCCCTAATTATGTCTCATTGTCCCCCCATATCTCTCCAGAAAGAGGACCTGTCATTAATTATATCTCATTGACCCCCCATATCTCTCCATAAAGAGGACCTGTCACTAATTATGTCTCTTCCCCCCCCCATATCTCTCCATAAAGAAGACCTGTCACTAATTATGTCTCATTGACCCCATATCTCTCCATAAAGAGGACCCGCCACTAATTATGTCTCATTGTCCCCCCATATCTCTCCATAAAGAGGACCTGTCACTAATTATGTCTTACTGACCCCATATCTCTCCATAAAGAGGACCTGTCACTAATTATGTCTCTTCCCCCCCCCCCATATCTCTCCATAAAGAGCACCTGTCACTAATTATGTCTCATTGACCCCATATCTCTCCATAAAGAGGACCTGTCACTAATTATGTCTCATTGACCCCATATCTCTCCATAAAGAGGACCTGTCACTAATTATGTCTCATTGACCCCCCATATCTCTCCATAAAGAGGACCTGTCACTAATTATGTCTTACTGACCCCATATCTCTCCATAAAGAGGACCTGTCACTAATTATGTCTCATTGACCCCATATCTCTCCATAAAGAGGACCTGTCACTAATTATGTCCCATTGTCCCCCCATATCTCTCCATAAAGAGGACCTGTCACTAATTATGTGTCATTGACCCCCCATATCTCTCCATAAAGAGGACCTGTCACTAATTATGTCTCATTGACCCCATATCTCTCCATAAAGAGGACCTGTCACTAATTATGTCTCATTGTCCCCCCATATCTCTCCATAAAGAGGACCTGTCACTAATTATGTGTCATTGACCCCCCATATCTCTCCATAAAGAGGACCTGTCACTAATTATGTCTCATTGACCCCATATCTCTCCATAAAGAGGACCTGTCACTAATTATGTCTCATTGTCCCCCCATATCTCTCCATAAAGAGGACCTGTCACTAATTATGTCTTACTGACCCCATATCTCTCCATAAAGAGGACCTGTCACTAATTATGTCTCTTTCCCCCCCCCCCCATATCTCCATAAAGAGGACCTGTCACTAATTATGTCTCATTGACCCCATATCTCTCCATAAAGAGGACCTGTCACTAATTATGTCCCATTGTCCCCCCATATCTCTCCATAAAGAGGACCTGTCACTAATTATGTGTCATTGACCCCCCATATCTCTCCATAAAGAGGACCTGTCACTAATTATGTCTCATTGACCCCATATCTCTCCATAAAGAGGACCTGTCACTGATTATGTCTCATTGACCCCATATCTCTCCATAAAGAGGACCTATCACTAATTATGTCTTACTGACCCCATATCTCTCCATAAAGAGGACCTGTCACTAATTATGTTTCTCCCCCCCCCCCCATATCTCTCCATAAAGAGGACCTGTCACTAATTATGTCTTACTGACCCCATATCTCTCCATAAAGAGGACCTGTCACTAATTATGTCTCTTCCCCCCCCCCATATCTCTCCATAAAGAGGACCTGTCACTAATTATGTCTCATTGACCCCATATCTCTCCATAAAGAGGACCTGTCACTAATTATGTCTCATTGACCCCATATCTCTCCATAAAGAGGACCTGTCACTAATTATTTCCATCACAGAGGATGCATGCATTTCTTGTGATAAGAATAAAAGTGATTACATTTTTTTTTAAGGGACAGTGCAAAAAAAAAATTAAATACATTTTTTTTTTAAAGTTTAAAGTGCCCCCGTCCCCCCGTGCTCTCACATAGTGGTGAACACATACATAGGCCATGCCCACATATGTAAATGATCTTCAGTCCCCACACATGAGATATCGCCACGCCATGTCAGATCAAGAGCAATAATTCTCGCACTAGACCTCCTCTGTAACTTTGCACCGCTAACCTGTAGACTTTTTTAAAGCATCGCCCATGGAGATTTTGAAGTACCGCAGTTTCACGCCATTCCACGAGCGTGCGGAATTTTAAAGCGTGACATGTTTGGTATCTATTTACTTGCTGCAACATCCTCTTTCATATTTTACAAAAAAATGGGGTATATATTGTTTTTTTAATCAAAGTGTATTTTTTTCCAAAAATATATATTCATTTTTAAAAACTGCGTGTTTTGGTTTCGGGCCAAGGTGCATTTTGAATTTTCGATTTCTGCACCAGAATTTTCATTTCGGTGCACCACTAGTTATGGAGGCAGTGGGTGATCCCCGGCAGGTTTTAATGCTGCGGTCGCGCTACAAACCTTGAAGGTCAGAAGTGAAGTCTCATCTTTTATCATTTAAGGCTGAGCATGTATATTGGTTTTCTTTAGTGATCTCCTGCTGACCATACCTGCATTGTAAACACTCCTCCTTCTATGTGTTAGAATTCATTCCTCTTCTACAGTATATGCTGTTCTACAGTATGTCGATGAGTTTTCACTCATCAGTAAATATTACTGAACCACTGACATACAGTGCCTTGAAAAAGTCTTCCTCCCCCTTAAATGTCCCCCATGTTGTCATGTTACAATGTATCCCCCCTGAAATGTCCCCCATGTTGTCATGTTACAATGTATCCCCCCTGAAATGTCCCCATGTTGTCATGTTACAATGTATTCCCCCCTGAAATGTCCCCCATGTTGTCATGTCACAATGTATCCCCCCCCCCCATGTTGTCATGTCACAATGTATCCCCCCCCCCCCCCCCATGTTGTCACGTTACAATGTATTTGTTGGGATTGGATGTGATGGACCAACACAAAGTGGCACATAAACGTAAAGTGGAAGGAAAATGAGAAATGGTTCCAACATTTGTGACCAATAAATCTGTGAAAAGTGTGGCGGCATTTGTATTTGGCCCCCCGGAGTCAATACTTTGTAGGACCCCCTTTGGCTGCAATTCCAGCTGCAAGTCTTTTTGGGGATGTCTCTTTGCACATCTAGAGAGGGACATTTCTGGCCATTCTTCTTTGCAGAATCGCTCAAGCTCTGTCAGATTGGATGGAGAGCGTCTGGGAACAGCAATTTTCAGGTCTGGCCACAGATTCTCCATTGGATTTGGGTCTGGACTGTGACTGGGCCATTCTAACACATGAAGATGCTTTGATCTGAACCATTCCATTGTAGCTCTGGCTGGATGTTTTGGGTCGTGCTGGAAGGGGAACCTCCGCTCCGGTCTCAGGTCTTCTGCAGACTCTAATAGGTTTTTTTTTTAAGATTGCCCTGTATTTGGCTCCATCCATCTTCCCATCAACTCTGACCAGCTTCCCTGTCCCTGCTGAAGAAAAGCATCCCCACCACATGATGCTGCCACCACCATGTTTCACGGTGGGGATGGTGTGTTCAGGGTGATGTGCAGTGTTAGTTTTCCACTACACATAGCATTTTATTTTTAGGCCAAAAAGTCCCATGTTGGTCTCCTCTGACCAGAACCCCTTCTTCCACATGTTTGCTGTGTCCCCCACATGGCTTCTTGCAAACTGCAAACGGGACTTCTTATGGCTTTCCTCCAACAATGGCTTTCTTCTTGTCACTCTTCCATAAAGGCCAGATTTGTGGAGTGACGACTAATAGTTGTCCTGAGGACAGATTCTCCCACCTGAGCTGTGGATCTCTGCAGCTCCTCCAGAGTTCCCATGGGCCTCTTGGCTGCTTCTCTGATGAATGCTCCCCTTGCCCGGCTTGTCAGTTTAGGTGGACTGCCATGTCTTGGTAGGTTTTCAGTTGTGCCGTACTCTTTCCATTTTTGGATGATGGATTGAACAGTGCGCCGTGAGATGTTTGGGATATTTTTTTATAACCTAACCCTGCTTTAAACTTCTCCACAACTTTATACCTGACCTGTCTGGTGTGTTCCTTGGCCTTCATGATGCTGTTTGTTCAATAATGTTCTCTAACAAACCTCTGAGGGCTTCACAGAACAGCTTTATTTATACTGAGATCACATGACACACAGAGAGACTCTATTTACTAATTGGGTGACTTGTGAAGGCAATTGGTTCCACCAGATTTTAGTTAGGAGTATCAGAATAAAGGGGGCTGAATACAAATGCACGCCACACTTTTCACAGATTTATTTGTAAATGTTGGAAACCATTTCTCATTTTCCATCCATTTCACAATTATGTGACACTTTGTGTTGGTCTATCACATCCAATCCCAATAAAATACATTGTAACATGACAACATGGGGGACATTTCAAGGGGGAGGAATACTTTTTCAAGGCTCTGTATATTTCTGACTGTTATGACTCCCCCCTCCCTATTCCATCCATTTCTCGATTTCCTCTCAGGTTCACTTTTATTACCCTTACTTGCAGATTTGTTTTACTAAAACTCTGTCAAAATTACCTCCTCCTCAATCTGGTGCCACATAGCTTGGTCTTGCATGGCTTAAAATGGCAAAGTGACACATGTCTTGGTGCATGAGCCGGGGGTAGCTACACATACGCTGAAGCCCCCCTTGCTTGCTCTTTACCTGACTCCTTGTGCCTTATACCTTCCATGTCAGCCTGTGACCCCCAGTGACCCCAGCCTGTGTCTCTTTTATCCCGAGACTTCTGTGACTCCTGTGTCTCCGATGACTTCTGTGAGTTCCTCTGTATCCATCACCACTTTAACTCTTGTGTGCTCCTGTGTCACCCAACAACTCCAGCGTACCCTGTGCTTCTAGTGACCCCAGAGTATTCTGCATCACCCAGTGACCCCTGCGACTCCGATGTCTCCAATGACTCCTGTTCCTCCAGTGACCCATGTGACTCCAATGTCTCCAGTGACTCCTATGTCTCCAGTAACTCCTGTTCCTCCAGTGACCCCCTTGACTTCATTGTCTCCTATGACCTCTGTACGTTGCTGTGTCCCCAGTGACTCCAGTCACCCCTGTTTACTCCTATGTTTCTATTGACCCCTCTGACTCTAGTGTCTCCAGTAACCCCTTACTCATGTCACCCCTGTGTATCCTGTGTCTCCAGTGATCCCTGTGTATACTGTGACTCCTGCAACTTCATTGTCTCCTGTAACCCCTGTGTGTTGCTGTTTCTCCAGTGACCCCCATGGCTCCTGTGTCTCCAGTCACTCCTGTTACTTCTGTCACCCCTGTGACTCCTGTGTCTCTAGTGACCCATGTCACCCCTGTGTCTCCAGTGACCTCTGTGACTCTTGTGTCTCCAGTGACCCCTGTGTCTCCAGTCACTCTTGTTACTTCTGTCACCCCTGTGTCTTCAGTGACCCCTGTGACTCGTGTGTCTCCAGTGACCCCTGTGACTCGTGTGTCTCCAGTGACCCCTGTGACTCGTGTGTCTCCAGTGACCCCTGTGACTCTTGTGTCTCCAGTGACCCCTGTGTCTCCAGTCACTCTTGTTACTTCTGTCACCCCTGTGTCTCCAGTGACCCCTGTGACTCTTGTGTCTCCAGTGACCCCTGTGACTCTTGTGTCTCCAGTGACCCCTGTGACTCTTGTGTCTCCAGTGACCCCTGTGACTCTTGTGTCTCCAGTGACCCCTGTGACTCTTGTGTCTCCAGTGACCCCTGTGACTCTTGTGTCTCCAGTGACCCCTGTGACTCTTGTGTCTCCAGTGACCCCTGTGACTCTTGTGTCTCCAGTGACCCCTGTGACTCTTGTGTCTCCAGTGACCCCTGTGACTCTTGTGTCTCCAGTGACCCCTGTAACTCTTGTGTCTCCAGTGACCCCTGTGTCTTCAGTGACCCCTGTGACTCGTGTGTCTCCAGTGACCCCTGTGACTCGTGTGTCTCCAGTGACCCCTGTGACTCGTGTGTCTCCAGTGACCCCTGTGACTCTTGTGTCTCCAGTGACCCCTGTGTCTCCAGTCACTCTTGTTACTTCTGTCACCCCTGTGTCTCCAGTGACCCCTGTGACTCTTGTGTCTCCAGTGACCCCTGTGACTCTTGTGTCTCCAGTGACCCCTGTGACTCTTGTGTCTCCAGTGACCCCTGTGACTCTTGTGTCTCCAGTGACCCCTGTGACTCTTGTGTCTCCAGTGACCCCTGTGACTCTTGTGTCTCCAGTGACCCCTGTGACTCTTGTGTCTCCAGTGACCCCTGTGACTCTTGTGTCTCCAGTGACCCCTGTGACTCTTGTGTCTCCAGTGACCCCTGTGACTCTTGTGTCTCCAGTGACCCCTGTGACTCTTGTGTCTCCAGTGACCCCTGTGACTCTTGTGTCTCCAGTGACCCCTGTAACTCTTGTGTCTCCAGTGACCCCTGTGACTCTTGTGTCTCCAGTGACCCCTGTGACTCTTGTGTCTCCAGTGACCCCTGTGACTCTTGTGTCTCCAGTGACCCCTGTGACTCTTGTGTCTCCAGTGACCCCTGTGACTCCTGTGTCTCCAGTCACTCTTGTTACTTCTGTCACCCCTGTGTCTCCAGTGACCCCTGTGACTCGTGTGTCTCCAGTGACCCCTGTGACTCGTGTGTCTCCAGTGACCCCTGTGACTCGTGTGTCTCCAGTGACCCCTGTGACTCCTGTGTCTCCAGTCACTCTTGTTACTTCTGTCACCCCTGTGTCTCCAGTGACCCCTGTGACTCGTGTGTCTTCATTGGCCCCTGTGACTCGTGTGTCTCCAGTGACTCCTGTATCTCCTGTGCCTCCAGTGACCCCTGTAATTCCTGTGTCTCCAGTGACCCCTGTGACTCTTGTGCCTCCAGGGAACCCTATAACTTCTGTGCGCTACAGTGACACTCAGAACTTCAGCGTACCCTGTACCCATACTCCAGTGATCCCAGAGTGTCACCTGTGTCACCTAATGACCCCAGTGCATCCTATGTCAGCCCTGACCCCAAACAACCCTGTGACCCCAGTGCACCCTTAGAACCTTTATGACACCTGTACCTCCATGCAGCTTCAGGTACACTCCTGAAATGTCTTCCACTTAGAGGATACGGACCCCTGTCTGTGACAAAACTTCCCATCTTATAAATCTATAAATCTGTATTATTTGAACTTTGAAGAAGAATATAGACCAATCCCCCCCCCCCACACACACCACCCTGAAAGCTTGCCCTGCGTGTGGTTGCAGGGATCCACCATTCAGTTGAATGGGTTGTATTCAGTGGACAATACTGCCCCCTGGATAGTTTTTGCCTCACCTTGATGCCCCATGTGTACTCCGCTGCCTTTGCAGCATAAGGGGGAATGGTTGGGATAAATAAAATTTACAGGACCTTCCAGCTTTCATTATGCTGATGGCACCCTGAACTGACATAAGGGGAGCAATAAAGAGCAATCACCGACAGGAAATACCGAAGATGCGTACAATACATTGTAGCTGCTTTCTTTACATCATTCCATGCATACGTAATGGCAATCGTTGGTGGAAACCATGTGTAAAAGACACTGATAAGATCAGCATTTCACCATCAAATTCAAAATAACATAAAGCCTCCGAAATCTCCACTTCTACGGCTGGTGACATTTTATTTGGAAGCGCAGAAACCTCGTTTCACGCTACAGCGCTTAGTCATTGAGTCACACAGCGAGTGAAAACATTCCGAGAAATACTCATAATATCCGCCAATCTCTATCTCATTACACGTGTGTTATATAATCCTGACGTTTCCTCTAATTAACTCTTCACTGACCTGGAGAACCAAATATTACACCATACATTTGCGTCAGGGCCCACGCTGCATTGCAGGGGTGATGCCTTTAGTATTTTGGGGTGCCATTTGGTAGATTGCGATAACACACGTGGAAAATGGGCCCAAAAATGTTTAATTCACTTACTATTGATTGACTTATTATTATTATAATACAGAATTTATATTTATATAGCGGCAACACCTGAGGCTGATTGCAGGAGGTGTATTTAAGGAATGGCCAGACCTGCAGTCAGTGCCTTGGTGTTGTTTCCCATGAGCCCCTGTACCTTGTATCCTGTGTTCCTGTTCCTCTGCCTATCTGATTTGTTGCCGACTATGCATTGTTCCTGACCCTGCTGACCATCTTCTGTTTAACCCCTGGCTTGCCTGACCATCCTTCTGCCTGATCCTCTGTACCGCGCTGCCCGTGAGTTACTGAACCCGGCTTGTGACCCTGACTATTCTCTGCCTGCTCCTCCGGTACCTCACTGCCTGCACGTTGCTGACCTGGCCTGCCTGACTATGCCTGACGCTACCCAGATGATCCATCCATCCCGCACGGATCCAGTCACTACTGTCCAAACCTGCCAGCCCCTTCACATCAGGCTTTCCCCCGGTACATACCCTCGGCGGACCCCTCTACCACAGTTGGGTGCACTCAGGGGCCGCGACCTGGTCTCAGTCCTGCGCCAAGTCCATCCCCACCATCGGGCTCTGGTGAAAAGGCAGACTGGGGCTTAGACTCCACGCCCTGGGGAATCCTGTTCTGTGGGTCACTAGAGATCCTGCCGGGCGGTGCCTGGACAGTACCTTACGGCCCGCCTGACCATTCCACCTCTCCAGCCCTGACTATGCCTGTGTTCCTGAAGCCTGCTACTTCCCTGTGTCAGTCCACACATCTCTGGTCATACCTGGATCCCTGACACCATCATTGGTTTTGGTGGGAGGAATAGTGTCCAACATTTGTTTTAGTGGGAGGAATAGTGCCCATCATTGGTTTTAGTGGGAGGAATAGTGCCCATCATTGGTGTCAGTGGGAGGAATAGTGCCCGTCATTGGTTTTAATGGAGGAATAGTGCCCCATCATTGGTTTTGGTGGGAGGAATAGTGCCCCTGTCATTGGTTTTAATGGAGGAATAGTGCCCCATCATTGGTTTTAGTGGGAGGAATAGTGCCCCTGTCATTGGTTTTAATGGAGGAATAGTGCCCCATCATTGGTTTTGGTGGGAGGAATAATGTCCAACATTTGTTTTAGTGGGAGGAATAGTGCCCCATCATTGGTTTTAATGGGAGGAATAGTGCCCATCATTGGTTTTAGTGGGAGGAGTAGTGCCGATCATTGGTTTTGGTGGGAGGAATAGTGCCCATCATTGGTTTTAATTGGAGGAATAGTGCCCATCATTGGTTTTAATGGGAGGAATAGTGCTTATTATTGGTTTTAATGGGAAGAATAGTGCCCATCATTTTGTTTTAGTGGGAGGAATAGTGCCCATCATTGGGGGTTTTTTTTGCGTTTTTTTTATTTTATCTTTTATTAGTTTTTTTTTTTTTTTTTTTAATACAAAAAGTTGAAACATCAATTAAATACACTTCAACAATACATCCCAATTGCATCATATCAATATTATCCTTCTCGACTCCTGTTCCATAAGTTCTTTTAATTCTTCTCTTTTGCTAATTATCTTCTGATACACGTCTGTACCCAGATTCTTTTTATGTGACCGTTCTAACTTGTAGAACTCCTCAATCACCATCTTTATTTTTTCCCCTCGTTCTTTCTTTTTCTCTGCTCCCATCGAGATCAATATACCTCTGATATAAGCTTTATGTGCCTCCCATACTGTGGTTACTGATACCTCCTCAAAAATTGCCCCATTATCCCCCTCAGTCTTTTTTTCCAATTCGTTGTCTTGTATAAGCATCTCGTTTAATCTCCACATTGTTATTTTATCTTGATCCCCACCCACCTGTAGTCTCATCGTGACGGGGGCATGGTCTGAGATGGGACATAACCTCTATGTTGGCACCAACCAACGACTCTAGTTGTCTATGTTCGATCATTATATAATCTAATCTTGAATACGATCCATGTGCAGGAGAGAAGGTATAGTCTTTTTCTCTTGGATGTTTAACTTTCCAAGTATCAATCAGTTGACTTTGATAAAGTAGTCTCTTCAGTGATTTTAATTTCCTCCCCCCCCCCCCCCCCCTCTCCTCGTACCGGGTAACGTGTCCATACACAGATTTAAGTCCCCAGCCACCATCAAACTACCCCTTCTAAATTCGGAAAGTTCTCTTAGTACTCCCTCCAAGAATGTTGCTGGATTTGTGTTCGGTCAGTAGGTATTAACCAGTGTATATTCAACTCCTTGTAATTTTCCCCCTCAAAAATAGAAATCGCCCTCCTGGGTTCTCCTTTTTCCCTCCAGTAGAAACCTCACGTTCTTTGACAACCCTATCGTGACCCCTTTGGCCTTTTTAAAAGGGGAGTCTGCATAATACCAGCTTACATATTGCTTCGAGTACATCTTCACGTTTGTATTGTGAGTTATATGTGTCTCTCGGAGAAACACTACGTCTATGGAGTGTTGGTGGATTTCCCTGAGTATCTTATGCCTTTTAGTGGGAGAGTTTAGCCCTTTCACTTTATAAGTCATACATTTCATAACATTCATTTTAGCTATTTTTTTCCTAAAACTTTCACAATAGGAGAAAACAGATATATACATTTTAGGATGTGGCCTTCCTCCCTTCATCCTCCTCTTCCATTCCCCATCTCCCTCTCCCTCCCTCCTCCCCTCTGATCACCTCCACATCCCCACAACCCTCCCAGCCTTCATATTGCCTTGGAATCTGACGTGGAAAGTCCCCACTGGTGATTCCTGCATTGGGGTAAAACTCCAAACATGCACGCCAACCTCCCTCCTGGACCGATGTCATTCCTAGGTTGGAGTAGGCAGCATGCTAGACCTCCGGATCACCCGCCAATACCATTTTCTGCCATCCCTTCCCCCACTCGCCCAGCTCTGGAGAAAGGGGGAGGGAGGGGGAGCAGTGGAACCGCAGCACAGCTGAGAAGCGACCAGGGGGAGAGCAAAAAAAAAAGATCTCCCCCTAAGCCCCTCTCCCCCATGCCACGTCCACCTACTTCTTCTCCCTAGATGCCCGCTGCCTCCCTCCTGAACCCTGCTCTCCACTCTCTCTTAACCCCTCTGACCATCCTACAAGTTCCATTTTCTCTATTTCTAATTTCTCAGAAAAGTCATTCAATTCTTCTGGGAACCTCTAGCCTTGCTGATCTTCCATCTTTCCACCCGATTAGACAAGCTGGACAGCCCCATTTGTATCGAACTTTTTTCTCTTTCATATGGTCCAGTAAAGCTTTCAAAGATCTCCTTCTAGCCAGTGTCTTTGGGGAGATGTCTGCAAAGATACGTAAAGCTGTTTCCTCATATTTTATTTCAGTAAAATACCGCAACCCTTTCCCTATTCATTCCCTATCTCCAAAGTGAAGGAATCCAACAATCACATCCCTGGGGCTTTCCACCAGTACGCCTTTTGGCCGTCTGATCCTGTGCACTCTTTCGATTTTCCATTTCTCTGTCGCTGGTCTTCCCATTACTACAAATTTTCCTCGTTTTCTCCTGTAAATCCTCTTCCTGTCCCAGTTCTTCTGGTAGGCCTCGATCCTTAGACTGTTTCTTCTATAGCGGTTCTCCTGATCTTCTACTGTGCAGGATAACTTTCTCTGTTCTTTACGCATCTCCTCCACCTGCGATTCCAATTTATTAATTTGTTCTACATATCCCTCCATTTTTCTCCTTCTTCAATCTGGGTTAGTATCTGACCCAGATCAGTACGAAGCGTCCTGATCTCCTTTTTCATGGACATCTCTAATTTCGCAAACATTTCCACCAGTTCATTTTTTAAAAGCGATTGTGACATAGGACCTCGCTGTTCCGGGTTTCCTTCCCTATTTATAGGGTCTTTAGTCTGGTTCTCTTCCAGTTTCCAGAATGACAGTCTGGATTAATCTCCGTCATATTTTTTTTTGATCCATCATGATGATTCTCCTGGGTTTGAGCCTCAGGGCTTTTCTCCTGCGGGGGCATATACTTTCTTATAGTACTAATATTTACACTTGATTGGGGGGTTTTAGATCCTCCCCCCCCCTTTAGTCAATCTATTCTTCATTTCTTTAAGATGTTACAATACGGTTTCCGCTATTCCACTATATCAGATTACTGACCCCTGGATCGCCCTCTTTTTCCTTCTACTAACCGTCCCAAAGAGTCCCTTTGTGTCCTTTTGTGTTATACAAGGAGTAAGAGAGAGAGAGTCCCACTAACCTCCAAGACCACCAGGACCCTCCAAACATGTTCTTCTCTTCCTGCACAATAATCACAACATTCACTTATTTACTGAAAAAATGACAGTACTTTATAGAGTTTTAACCGCAACTTGCGGCAACTCAACATCCTCTTTCATGCCACGTGTGTGCTGCTTCCCCGTCTTTGTTCACTCCTTTTTTTTTTTTTTGCCCGCTTTTTCCAGCCGTGGTTCCTAGGATAGAGTATGTACTGTGGAGGATCCCCCCTGTGTCCTGGGGTATCTTGGGGTACCTCTGGAGAAAAGATATATAGGTCGGGGGCTCTTTAAATACTCCAGCAGCTTCTTCTCCTCCTGTCACTTTTCCTGTGTTGCTCTCCTTCAATTCAATAGTACCCATCATTGGTATCAGTGGGAGGAATAGTGCCCCATCATTGGTGTCAGTGGGAGGAATAGTGCCCCATCATTGGTGTCAGTGGGAGGAATACTGCCTGGTTCTTGGTTTTGGTGGGAGGAATAGTGCCCCATCATTGGTATCAGTGGGAGGAATAGTGCCCCATCATTGGTGTCAGTGGGAGGAATAGTGCCCCATCATTGGTGTCAGTGGGAGGAATAGTGCCCCATCATTGGTATCAGTGGGAGGAATAGTGCCCCATCATTGGTATCAGTGGGAGGAATAGTGTCCCATCATTGGTGTCAGTGGGAGGAATAGTGCCCCATCATTGGTGTCAGTGGGAGGAATAGTGCCCCATCATTGGTATCAGTGGGAGGAATAGTGCCCCATCATTGGTGTCAGTGGGAGGAATAGTGCCCCATCATTGGTATCAGTGGGAGGAATAGTGCCCCATCATTGGTGTCAGTGGGAGGAATAGTGCCCCATCATTGGTATCAGTGGGAGGAATAGTGCCCCATCATTGGTGTCAGTGGGAGGAATACTGCCCCATCATTGGTATCAGTGGGAGGAATAGTGCCCCATCATTGGTATCAGTGGGAGGAATAGTGCCCCATCATTGGTGTCAGTGGGAGGAATAGTGCCCCATCATTGGTTTTAGTGGGAGGAATAGTGTCCCATCATTGGTGTCAGTGGGAGGAATAGTGCCCCATCATTGGTGTCAGTGGGAGGAATACTGCCCCATCATTGGTATCAGTGGTAGGAATAGTGCCCCATCATTGGTATCAGTGGGAGGAATAGTGCCCCATCATTGGTGTCAGTGGGAGGAATAGTGCCCCATCATTGGTGTCAGTGGGAGGAATAGTGCCCCATCATTGGTGTCAGTGGGAGGAATAGTGCCCCATCATTGGTGTCAGTGGGAGGAATAGTGCCCCATCATTGGTGTCAGTGGGAGGAATAGTGCCCCATCATTGGTATCAGTGGGAGGAATAGTGCCCCATCATTGGTGTCAGTGGGAGGAATAGTGCCCCATCATTGGTGTCAGTGGGAGGAATAGTGCCCCATCATTGGTGTAAGTGGGAGGAATAGTGCCCCATCATTGGTGTCAGTGGGAGGAATAGTGCCCCATCATTGGTGTCAGTGGGAGGAATAGTGCCCCATCATTGGTATCAGTGGGAGGAATAGTGTCCCATCATTGGTGTCAGTGGGAGGAATAGTGCCCCATCATTGGTATCAGTGGGAGGAATAGTGCCCCATCATTGGTGTAAGTGGGAGGAATAGTGCCCCATCATTGGTGTCAGTGGGAGGAATAGTGCCCCATCATTGGTATCAGTGGGAGGAATAGTGCCCCATCATTGGTATCAGTGGGAGGAATAGTGCCCCATCATTGGTATCAGTGGGAGGAATAGTGCCCCATCATTGGTATCAGTGGGAGGAATAGTGCCCCATCATTGGTATCAGTGGGAGGAATAGTGCCCCATCATTGGTATCAGTGGGAGGAATAGTGCCCCATCATTGGTGTCAGTGGGGGGAATAGTGCCCCATCATTGGTATCAGTGGGAGGAATAGTGCCCCATCATTGGTATCAGTGGAAGGAATAGTGCCCCATCATTGGTATCAGTGGAAGGAATAGTGCCCCATCATTGGTATCAGTGGGAGGAATAGTGCCCCATCATTGGTGTCAGTGGGAGGAATAGTGCCCCATCATTGGTGTCAGTGGGAGGAATAGTGCCCCATCATTGGTATCAGTGGGAGGAATAGTGTCCCATCATTGGTATCAGTGGGAGGAATAGTGTCCCATCATTGGTGTCAGTGGGAGGAATAGTGCCCCATCTTTGGTATCAGTGGGAGGAATAGTGTCCCATCGTTGGTATCAGTGGGAGGAATAGTGCCCCATCATTGGTGTCAGTGGGAGGAATAGTGCCCCATCATTGGTGTCAGTGGGAAGAATAGTGCCCCATCATTGGTTTTAGTGGGAGGAAAAGAGATCATTAGTAAAAAGCAGCACACTTTACTAGTTAGGCACACATTTAACCCCTTGGTCACCCTAGATGTTAGTGTTACTAAACCCTGGACCGTGCATTCACTATATCTGCTCTCCCCGGACCCCGCATTCACTATATCCGCTCTCCCCAGACCCTGCATTCACTATATCCGGTCTCCCTGGACCCTGCATTCACTATATCCGGTCTCCCCGGACCCCGCATTCACTATATCCGGTCTCCCCGGACTTCGCATTCACTATATCCTCTCTCCCCGGACCCCGCATTCACTATATCTGCTCTCCCCGGACCCCGCATTCACTATATCCGCTCTCCCCGGACCCTGCATTCACTATATCCGCTCTCCCCGGACCCCGCATTCACTATATCTGCTCTCCCCGGACCCCGCATTCACTATATCCGCTCTCCCCGGACCCTGCATTCACTATATCCGCTCTCCCCGGACCCTGCATTCACTATATCTGTTCTCCCCAGACCCCGCATTCACTATATCTGGTCTCCCCGGACCCCGCATTCACTATATCCGCTCTCCCCAGACTCCGCTCTCCCCAGACCCCGCACTCACTATATCCGCTCTCCCTGGACCTTGCATTATATCTGCTCCCCCCGGACCCCGCATTCACTATATTCGCTCTCCCCAGCCCCCGCATTCACTATATCCGCTCTCCCTGGACCCCGCATTCACTATATCCGCTCTCCCCAGACCCCACATTCACTATATCCGCTCTCCCCAGACCCTGCATTCACTATATCCGCTCTCCCCAGACCCTGCATTCACTATACCCGCTCTCCCCGGACCCCGCATTCACTATATCCGCGCTCCCTGGACCCCGCATTCACTATATCCGCTCTCCCCGGACCCCACATTCACTATATCCGCTCTCCCTGGACCCCGCATTCACTATATCCGCTCTCCCCGGACCCCACATTCACTATATCCGCTCTCCCCAGACCCCACATTCACTATATCCGCTCTCCCCAGACCCCACATTCACTATATCCGCTCTCCCCGGACCCCGCATTCACTATACCCGCTCTCCCCGGACCCCGCATTCACTATATCCGCTCACCCTGGACCCCGCATTCACTATATCCGCTCTCCCCGGACCCCACATTCACTATATCCGCTCTCCCTGGACCCCGCATTCACTATATCCGCTCTCCCCGGACCCCGCATTCACTATATCCGCTCTCCCCGGACCCTGCATTCACTATATCCGCTCTCCCCGGACCCCGCATTCACTATATCCGCTCTCCCCGGACCCCGCATTCACTATATCCGCTCTCCCCGGACCCCGCATTCACTATATCCGCTCTCCCTGGACCCTGCATTCACTATATCCGGTCTCCCTGGACCCTGCATTCACTATATCCGGTCTCCCCGGACCCCGCATTCACTATATCCGGTCTCCCCGGACCCCGCATTCACTATATCCTCTCTCCCCGGACCCCGCATTCACTATATCTGCTCTCCCCGGACCCTGCATTCACTATATCTGTTCTCCCCAGACCCCGCATTCACTATATCTGGTCTCCCCGGACCCCGCATTCACTATATCCGCTCTCCCCAGACTCCGCTCTCCCCAGACCCCGCACTCACTATATCCGCTCTCCCTGGACCTTGCATTATTTCTGCTCCCCCCGGACCCCGCATTCACTATATCCGCTCTCCCTGGACCCCGCATTCACTATATCCGCTCTCCCCGGACCCTGCATTCACTATATCCGCTCTCCCCAGACCCCGCATTCACTATATCCGCTCTCCCCAGACCCTGCATTCACTATACCCGCTCTCCCCGGACCCTGCACTCACTATATCCGCTCTCCCTGGACCCCGCATTCACTATATCCGCTCTCCCCGGACCCCACATTCACTATATCCGCTCTCCCTGGACCCCGCATTCACTATATCCGCTCTCCCCGGACCCCACATTCACTATATCCGCTCTCCCCGGACCCCACATTCACTATATCCGCTCTCCCCAGACCCCACATTCACTATATCCGCTCTCCCCGGACCCCGCATTCACTATACCCGCTCTCCCCGGACCCCGCATTCACTATATCCGCTCTCCCCGGACCCCGCATTCACTATATCCGCTCTCCCCGGACCCCGCATTCACTATATCCGCTCTCCCCGGACCCCGCATTCACTATATCCGCTCTCCCCGGACCCCGCATTCACTATATCCGCTCTCCCCGGACCCCGCATTCACTATATCCGCTCTCCCCGGACCCCGCATTCACTATATCCGCTCTCCCCGGACCCCGCATTCACTATATCCGCTCTCCCCGGACCCCGCATTCACTATATCTGCTCTCCCCGGACCCCGCATTCCCTGTATTTGCTCTCCCCGGACCCCGCATTCACTATATCCGCTCTCCCCAGACGCTGCATTCACTATATCCGCTCTCCCCGGACCCCGCATTCACTATATCCGCTCTCCCCGGACCCTGTATACGGGTGCCGAAAAACCCCACCCCTCGCCACCGGCCGCCACTCGGTAGTGCTCAGCCTTACCTGAGAAACCATTGATCCTGATTCTGGGCATAGAGATGAGTGAAGGAAAGATGGCCGCCACTCATCTCTATGCCCTTGGAGGACCGAAGCGGTCACTTCTGGTTTTTTTTGTAAAGCACAACATGAATGCTTTTTTGATCCAATGCTTTACATTGCAGAGGAGAGATGTGGGAGGTCTTATTGACCCCCCATATCTCTCCATAAAGAGGACCTGTCACTAATTATGTCTCATTGACCCCATATCTCTCCATAAAGAGGACCTGTCACTAATTATGTCTCATTGACCCCATATCTCTCCATAAAGAGGACCCGTCACTAATTATGTCTCATTGTCCCCATATCTCTCCATAAAGAGGACCTGTCACTAATTATTTCTCATTGACCCCCCCATATCTCTCCATAAAGAGGGCTTGTCACTAATTATGTCTCATTGTCCCCATATCTCTCCATAAAGAGGACCTGTCACTAATTATGTCTCATTGTCCCCATATCTCTCCATAAAGAGGACCTGTCACTAATTATTTCTCATTGACCCCCCCATATCTCTCCATAAAGAGGGCCTGTCACTAATTATGTCTCATTGACCCCACATCTCTCCATAAAGAGGACCTGTCACTATTTATTTCTATCACAAGGGATGCATGCATTTCTTGTGAGAGGAATAAAACTGATTACTTTTTTTTAAAGGAACAGTGCAAAAAAAACCCCCATTAAATTAAATTTTTTTAAAAAAAGTTTAATGTGCCCTCGTCCCCCCGTGCTCACACGTAATAGTGAACGCATATGTATGCCCACATATGTAAATGGTGTCCAAACCACACACGTGAGATGTCGCCACGAACGTCAGAGCAAGAGCAATAATTCTCGCACTAGACCTCCTCTGTAATGTTGCACCGCTAACCTGTAGACATTTTGAAAGCATCACCCATGGAGATTTTTAAGTACTGCAGTTTCACGCCACTCCACAAGCGTGCGCAATTTTAAAGCGTGACATGTTGGGTATCTATTCACTCGCCGTAACATCCTCTTTCATATTTTACAAAAAAATTAATTTAAAAATAAATATATATTTTTGGGAAAAAAATACTTTGATTTAAAAAAAATATTTATTTGTGTGTGTGTGTGTGTGTGTTTTTTTTTTTTAAATTAAAGTGTATTTTTTTCCCAAAAATATATATTCATTTTTAAAAACTGTTTCGGTTTTCAGCCAAGAGCATTTTGAATTTTCAGTTTCAGCACCAAAAGTTTCATTTCGGTGCACCACTAATATATACAGTAATATATATATATATAATAAACAATGTTACTCATAAGATAATGTTTCTGATTGCATGTATTACATTCACATGTACTGTCTGTCTATAGATTCTGCGATTCTGCATAGTGCCTGATTAAAACTGATCATTGACATCATTGGATAAACCCAATGACATGACCAGGCATGTAGGCTATTTATCCCGGGCAGGTGGCGTGTTTTAGTTTCCGTGTGAAGTCTCCGGGTCTCTCCATGTGATCTTTCTATGAAATAAGAGATTACAGCTGCAGATCGCTCTGATAATCGCATTGAAACCCCAAATGAAGCAATAAATGCATTTCCATGTTCTGCGTCTCGCTGCTGATCGGCGAGGAGCTGACGTCTCTATTGAACTATTTTTATGCCGTTTTGTGTTCCGGATTCCTATTAACGGAAATGTCAGCGCGAGGCAAGATTGACGCGTGTAAAGGTCAGGAAAATAATTTCAGCCGACGCAATGGACGTTGTGCGACTGACATGGGGAGGAAGATTCTGCGAGATTAGTCCATCGTATGAAATGAGGAGAAGATTGGAAGGTCGCTGCGTCCATCCAGAGGAAGCATTCTGTGCTGCAGGATTGTGTTATTGAGAATGCAGCCTATCCATTCACTACAGAGCGACCGAGAATGCAGCCTATCCATTCACTACAGAGCGACCGAGAATGCAGCCTATCCATTCACTACAGAGCGACCGAGAATGCAGCCTATCCATTCACTACAGAGCGACCGAGAATGCAGCCTATCCATTCACTACAGAGCGACCGAGAATACAGCCTATCCATTCACTACAGAGCGACCGAGAATACAGCCTATCCATTCACTACAGAGCGACTGAGAATGCAACCTACCCATTCACTACAGAGCGACCGAGAATGCAGACTATCCATTCGCTACAGAGCGACCGAGAATGCAGCCTATCCATTCGCTACAGAGCGACCGAGAATGCAGCCTATCCATTCACTACAGACCACCGTCACTGAGAATGCAGCCTATCCATTCACTACAGAGCGACCGAGAATGCAGCCTATCCATTCACTACAGAGCGACCGAGAATGCAGCCTATCCATTCACTACAGAGCGACCGAGAATACAGCCTATCCATTCACTACAGACCACCGTCACTGAGAATACAGCCCATCCAGTCACTACAGACCACCATCACTGAGAATACAGCCTACCCATTCACTACAGACCACCATCACTGAGAATGCAGCCTATCCATTCACTGCAGACCACCATCACTGAGAATGCAGCCTATCCATTCACTACAGACCACCGTCACTGAGAATACAGCCTATCCATTCACTACAGAGCGACCGAGAATACAGCCTATCCATTCACTGCAGACCACCAACACTGAGAATGCAGCCTATCCATTCACTACAGACCACCATCACTGAGAATGCAGCCTATCCTTTCCCTACAGACCACCGTCACTGAGAATGCAGCCTATCCTTTCCCTACAGACCACCGTCACTGAGAATACAGCCTATCCATTCACTACAGACCACCATCACTGAGAATGCAGCCTATCCATTGACTGCAGACCACCATCACTGAGAATGCAGCCTATCCATTCACTACAGACCACCGTCACTGAGAATGCAGCCTATCCATTCACTACAGACCACCGTCACTGAGAATGCAGCCTATCCATTCACTGCAGACCACCGTCACTGAGAATGCAGCCTATCCTTTCCCTACAGACCACCGTCACTGAGAATGCAGCCTATCCATTCACTACAGACCACCATCACTGAGAATGCAGCCTATCCTTTCCCTACAGACCACCGTCACTGAGAATGCAGCCTATCCTTTCCCTACAGACCACCGTCACTGAGAATACAGCCTATCCTTTCCCTACAGACCACCGTCACTGAGAATGCAGCCTATCCATTCACTACAGACCACCATCACTGAGAATGCAGCCTATCCTTTCCCTACAGACCACCGTCACTGAGAATGCAGCCTATCCTTTCCCTACAGACCACCGTCACTGAGAATACAGCCTATCCATTCACTACAGACCACCATCACTGAGAATGCAGCCTATCCATTCACTACAGACCACCATCACTGAGAATGCAGCCTATCCTTTCCCTACAGACCACCGTCACTGAGAATACAGCCTATCCATTCCCTACAGACCACCGTCACTGAGAATACAGCCTATCCATTCACTACAGACCACCATCACTGAGAATGCAGCCTATCCATTCACTACAGACCACCGTCACTGAGAATGCAGCCTATCCATTCACTGCAGACCACCGTCACTGAGAATGCAGCCTATCCATTCACTGCAGACCACCGTCACTGAGAATGCAGCCTATCCTTTCACTGCAGACCACCGTCACTGAGAATGCAGCCTATCCTTTCCCTACAGACCACCGTCACTGAGAATGCAGCCTATCCATTCACTACAGACCACTGTCACTGAGAATGCAGCCTATCCATTCACTACAGACCACCGTCACTGAGAATGCAGCCTATCCATTGACTGCAGACCACCGTCACTGAGAATGCAGCCTATCCTTTCCCTACAGACCACCGTCACTGAGAATGCAGCCTATCCATTCACTACAGACCACCGTCACTGAGAATGCAGCCTATCCATTCACTACAGACCACCGTCACTGAGAATGCAGCCTATCCATTGACTGCAGACCACCATCACTGAGAATACAGCCTATCCTTTCCCTACAGACCACCGTCACTGAGAATGCAGCCTATCCATTCACTACAGACCACCGTCACTGAGAATGCAGCCTATCCATTGACTGCAGACCACCGTAACTGAGAATGCAGCCTATCCTTTCCCTACAGACCACCGTCATTGAGAATACAGCCTATCCATTCACTACAGACCACAGTCACTGAGAATGCAGCCTATCCTTTCCCTACAGACCACCGTCACTGAGAATGCAGCCTATCCTTTCCCTACAGACCACCGTCACTGAGAATGCAGCCTATCCATTCACTACAGACCACCATCACTGAGAATGCAGCCTATCCTTTCCCTACAGACCACCGTCACTGAGAATGCAGCCTATCCTTTCCCTACAGACCACCGTCACTGAGAATGCAGCCTATCCTTTCCCTACAGACCACCGTCACTGAGAATGCAGCCTATCCTTTCCCTACAGACCACCGTCACTGAGAATGCAGCCTATCCATTCACTACAGACCACCGTCACTGAGAATGCAGCCTATCCATTCACTACAGACCACCGTCACTGAGAATGCAGCCTATCCATTCACTACAGACCACCGTCACTGAGAATGCAGCCTATCCATTGACTGCAGACCACCGTCACTGAGAATGCAGCCTATCCATTCACTACAGACCACCGTCACTGAGAATGCAGCCTATCCTTTCCCTACAGACCACCGTCACTGAGAATGCAGCCTGTCCATTCACTACAGACCACCATCATGGAGTATTCAGCCTATCCATTCATTAGGGACTAGTGATAGAACTGATTAATTTCATGCCAGGACCCATTATCGATTATTTTTATTCTGCAATTACTGGAAATCACAAACTTCTAGAAGCAAACCTCTCCTCCTTATCTTTGAGTAGAACCTTCCCATCCCCCTGTCCAGCCAGCCAGTTGTGGAAAGCAGAGTTCACATCGGCATACAGTAGGTCTCACTTGATCCCACTGCTAAATTCCTCGTCTTCTCTTCTGATTTGCAGTTCTGTATTTATTTACACTTGCCGGTGCAGGGGCTGCCTGTAACAGTTGGTGATCCCCAGTGACTGCATAAGTGCACTGCAGCACTAAAATCATGTTTTATGGCTCCAGGCAGTGCAGATCACCAAGAATGTGGTGCAGGTGTATTCCTTGTTCTCTGTCTTTGTCTGAATAGATGCAGACAGACTAATGTCAACAAAACACTGGTCACACTAGCATAGGCTTGGGATGGCAGCACTAGGAACAGAGGGAAAGAAAAGAGGGGATCTTTGAAAATTGTTTGGGTTCCTTGGATATATTGAATGTGCTGACGTGATTTAAAAATGCAGTTGTCCTTTTATGGGTAGTGTGACGAGAGTCAGTTTGGGTGGGGGGCCCATGGAACCCAGCTCACTTTGGAGAGGTGGGGAGACCCCTGTCTCAGCTCCCCATATCCCTCTTATGTGTAAGTCACCCTGTGCCTGTTAGGGGTACAGGGTGATCTGTCCTAATATTGGGGTGGGGGGGGGTTGTAAATTGTTTAATGCCATGTGGTTGCATTGTGTGTCTTGCTTGGGAGAAAACTATTATGGGATGTATGTGTTTGTGTATTGGCTTGGTGGGGGGTGTTTCCAGCAGCCCTCCCTCCTGATGGGACTGTCTCTTGTTACTAAAGGTAGATTGCCCCGCCCTGTGTCATTATGCAGGGAGGGGGGTTGTTCCCTTGAATGTATATATCTTGTATCTGTGTTAAAATAAAGTAGTCTACCTCCTTGTTTACTTCAAGACTGGTGTCGTCTAGTCTTGTATGGTCAGCTGTGGTGTCTGTTGTCGGTGTTCAGATGGGGAATCGGTATTCTAACAGAAGTACTCAGCGCAGGCTCCGTTACAGGTGGTATGTGTTTGTCCACGTTTCATGCACACGTGAACCACGGAGTGGGTAAAGCTGGAAAATCCCTCTGCATTGGTGTATTGGAGCACGAGGGTCACGAGGGGCAGCCTGTTTCCATACATCTATGTACATACCTCTAGATTGGTGTGCAGCACATGGAAGGGTTAATCTGTCAGGAATACACAGCACAGCTGAGCGCGGTGTTGCTGTTTATACCCTGTGCTATTTATTAGCTGCTGGCCAAAGACATACACCTCCCCGGGTAATCGCGGACAGGCATGGCGCACCTTGTTTTGTTCTGCCTCGGCCATTTTCACAGCCTGGCAGGAGACGGATTTGGATGCTGCGGATTTTGGATGTCATGTTGGCATCCTCTGTGTATTTGAAGAGTGTATATGGGGAGGGGGGGAGGGGAGGCACAATCGCCTCTTCATTAACCATTTGGTAAATAATAGAGAGCGGAAAATTGTCACAGATTTGTGTGGACCCCTTGTGCCCCGAGCAGCTGGCCCCATATTTCCAAAAACACAAAGTCTATCTCTAGGCAAAACTTTCTGTAGCATAAAATAGATTGGGGAAGGGTTTTTATTGCTGTCAGAGTGTCCATTGTGGACAGAGCCACCATTACCCCATACAGCCTCCATGACAGGGCCTTCTAAATATGAATGGCAACACAGCCATGTATATCTGTATATCTGATGATCAGGACCATGGACCGTGTCCACCACATGTACATCTACACTCACCAGACTCTTTATTCAGTACACGTGTTCAATTGCTTGGTAACACAAATTGCTTATCAGCCAATCACACGGCAGCAACTCGATGCGTTTAGGCATGAAGACGTGGTGAAGACAACTTGCTGAAGTTCAAACCGAGCATCAGAATGGGGAAGTCACTTAAACCCCCTTGTCACAGATTTGTGTGGACCCCTTGTGTCCCGAGCAGCTGGCCCCATATTTCCAAAAACACTAAAAGTCTATCTCTAGGCAAAACTTTCTGTAGCATAAAATAGATTGGGGAAGGGTTTTTATTGCTGTCAAAGTCTCCATTGTGGACAAAGCCACCATTACCCCATACAGCCTCCAGGACAGGGCCTGCTAAATATGAATGGCAACACAGCCATGTATATCTGATGATCAGGACCATGGACAGTGTTACCATACACCACATATGTACATTTACTGTATGTCTGATGATCAGGACCATGGACAGTGTCCACCACACACCAAATATGTACATTTACTGTATGTCTGATGATCAGGACCATGGACAGTGTTACCATACACCACATATGTACATTTACTGTATGTCTGATGATCAGAACCATGGACAGTGTTACCATACACCACATATGTACATTTACTGTATGTCTGATGATCAGGACCATGGACAGTGTTACCATACACCACATATGTACATTTACTGTATGTCTGATGATCAGGACCATGGACAGTGTCCACCACACACCAAATATGTACATTTACTGTATGTCTGATGATCAGGACCATGGACAGTGTCCACCACATGTACATCTGCACTCACCGGCCACTTTATTCGGTACACGTGTTCAATTGCTTGGTAACACCAGCACACCGAGGATCACCAATATGGGTCCAAAGGTTTTATTGAACAATCACATAGTTACAGCAAGGCAATGTTTCGGAGTCTCTCAGGACCTGTTCACCAGCGCTTGAGACGATGGACTTGGTCACAAGCCTGATGAAGGGATCCTGAGGGACTCCAAAACATTGCCTCGTTGTAACTATGTGATCGTTTATTAAAACTTTTGGACCCATATTGGTGATCCTCGGTGTGCTGGTGACATTCTCCCTTGCTGATTCTGTTTGGTTCCAGCCGACGGTCGCTGCAGCACCCACTAATACACACATTTTTAATGCAGGAACGTGTGCGTTTGGATTGTACACTGTAATTTCTTGACATGTCACAATATAGAATATATAGAAACGTTATCAGTTTTCAGAAGAGCTTTTATCATTAAAAGGCAGTCTTTACATCCGATGATCAGGACCATGGACAGTGTTACCACACACCAAATATGTACATTTACTGTATGTCTGATGATCAGGACCATGGACAGTGTTACCACACACCAAATATGTACATTTACTGTATGTCCGATGATCAGGACCATGGACAGTGTCCACCACACACCAAATATGTACATTTACTGTATGTCCGATGATTGGAATCATGGACAGTGTCCACCACACACCAAATATGTACATTTACTGTATGTATGATGATCAGGACCATGGACAGTGTTACCATACACCAGATATGTACATTTACTGTATGTCTGATGATCAGAACCATTGGACAGTGTCCACCACACACCAAATATGTACATTTACTGTATGTCTGATGATCAGGACCATGGACAGTGTTACCATACACCAAATATGTACATTTACTGTATGTCTGATGATCAGAACCATTGGACAGTGTCCACCACACACCAAATATGTACATTTACTGTATGTCCAATGATCAGGACCATGGACAGTGTTACCATACACCACATATGTACATTTACTGTATGTCTGATGATTGGAATCATGGACAGTGTCCACCACACACCAAATATGTACATTTACTGTATGTATGATGATCAGGACCATGGACAGTGTCCACCACACACCAAATATGTACATTTACTGTATGTCTGATGATCAGGACCATGGACAGTGTCCACCACATCTACATCTACACTCATTGGACACTTTATTAGGTCCTCCTGTTCAAGTGTTTGGTAACACAAATTGCTAATCAGCCAATCACATGGCAGCAACTCAATACATTTAGGCATCTAGATGTGGTGACGACAGCTTACTGAAGTTCAAACCGAGCACCAGAATGGGGAAGAAAGGGGATTTAAGTGACTATGAACGTGGCATGGTTGTTGGTGCCAGACGGGCTGGTCTGAGTATTTAAAAAAACTGCTGATCTACTGGGATTTTCACGTACAACCATCTCTAGGGTTTATAGAGAATGGTTCGAAAAAGAGAAAATATCCAGTGACTGGCAGTTGTGTGGAGGAAAATGCCTTGTCGATGTCAGAGGAGAATGAGTTTGAGATGATAGGCTACAGTAACTCTTGGAAACATTCCTCAGAGAATTTGGTTCATATTAACACCTTGTTGAACCTATGCCATGAAGAGTGAAGGCAATTCTGATGGCAAAATGGGGTCCAACCCGGTACTAGCAAGGTGGACCTAATGAAGTGGCCTTAAGTGTATGTCTGACGATCAGGACCATGGACCGTATCCACCACGAACCTGATATACTGTATATATTTCTTGTATGTTTGATCATTACAGTATTCACCCCATACTGGATATATATATTTATTTCTGATGACCAGGACCACAGACAGTGCCACCAGAACCCAGAAATATACATTTATATGTGATCAGGACCACGGCCAGTGCCACTACAACCCGGATATGTACATTTATATGTGATCAGGACCACGGACAGTGCCACCACAACCCGGATATGTACATTTATATGTGATCAGGACCACGGACAGTGCCACCACAACCCGGATATATACATTTATATGTGATCAGGACCACAGACAGTGCCACCACAACCCGGATATATACATTTATATGTGATCAGGACCACAGACAGTGCCATAACATACTGGATATATATATGTGTGTGTGTGTGTGTGTGTATGTATATATATGTATATTATTTATTTATTATTTATATGTGATCAGGACCACGGACAGTGCCATCACTGTCATAAGGTGGACCTAATAAAGTGGCCAGTGAGTGTAATGACCCAAATGAAACAAGGAACAAGTCAGAATGAGAAGGAACTGCACCCCCTGCATTTACTTTATAACTTGAGAACATTTCGATCTTCAGATTTGTGGCCCCACGGAAAGTCCCTGACTTAAGCTTTGGCTCACTCTTTCCTTGTGGCTTAGCTCTGGCCTAGCTGGGTCACTCCTGTCTAAGCTGCTTCCCACTGCTGCGGAGGTCATACTCTACCCACTGTCTGGGAAACTGATGGCTTCTCCAGGCCTATAGGCCTTGAAACATGCAGGGCCCAGGCCCCACTGCTGTGGAGGTCATACTCTACCCACTGGCTTGGAAACTGATGGCTTCTCCAGACCTACAGGCCTTGAAACATGCAGGGCCCAGGCCCCACTGCTGTGGAGGTCATACTCTACCCACTGACTGGGAAACTGAAGGCTTCTGCAGGCCTATAGGCCTTGAAACATGCAGGGCCCAGGCCCCACTGCTGTGGAGGTCATACTCTACCCACTGACTGGGAAACTGATGGCTTCTCCAGGCTTATAGGCCTTGAAACATGCAGAGTCCAGGCCCCACTGCTGTGGAAGTCATACTCTACCCACTGGCTGAGAAACTGATGACGTTTCCAGGCCTATAGGCCTTGAAACATGCAGGGCCCAGGCCCCACTGCTGTGTACGTCATACTCTACCCACTGACTGGGAAACTGATGGCTTCTCCAGGCCTTGAAACATGCAGGGCCCAGGCCCCACTGCTGTGGAGGCCATACTCTACCCACTGACTGGGAAACTGATGGCTTCTCCAGGCCTACAGGCCTTGAAACATGCAGGGCCCAGGCCCCACTGCTGTGGAGGTCATACTCTACCCACTGACTGGGAAACTGATGACTTCTGCAGGCCTATAGGCCTTGAAACATGCAGGGCCCAGGCCCCACTGCTGTGGAGGTCATACTCTACCCACTGACTGGGAAACTGATGGCTTCTCCAGGCTTATAGGCCTTGAAACATGCAGAGTCCAGGCCCCACTGCTGTGGAAGTCATACTCTACCCACTGGCTGAGAAACTGATGACGTTTCCAGGCCTATAGGCCTTGAAACATGCAGGGCCCAGGCCCCACTGCTGTGTACGTCATACTCTACCCACTGACTGGGAAACTGATGGCTTCTCCAGGCCTTGAAACATGCAGGGCCCAGGCCCCACTGCTGTGGAGGTCATACTCTACCCACTGGCTGGGAAACTGATGACTTCTCCAGGCCTACAGGCCTTGAAACATGCAGGGCCCAGGCCCCACTGCTGTGGAAGTCATACTCTACCCACTGGCTGGGAAACTGATGACTTCTCCAGGCCTATAGGCCTTGAAACATGCAGGGCCCAGGCCCCACTGCTGACCTGATGGGGCCCGGGATGTAACTACTGCCTGATTTGAATGCTTTTTTCCTGAAAATATAGATTTGATAACCGGTTGAGATAATATTGTGCATTGAGAAATTGCAAATTGTTTTTATTTTTTGCAGTTTTAGAAAATATAGAAAGTTTGGGGGTTTTAAGCATGTTTTTATGTTTAAAAAAATGTACATTTTATCATGTGTGCAAAAAAAAAGAAAAAATTGGGAAAATATGCTGTGGTAGTAAAAGGGTGCTGGAAGAAGGTGGTACAATTCTGGAGATGGTGCATGTGCTGTTACTCCTAAATTCTTCATATTTCTTATCTATCCTTTACATTACACAGCTGGATAGGTTGATCTTCATGGGTTACTGCCCTTCTCACATCCCAAATGACAGTACACAGCTGGTGACACGTCCTTATCCCCCCGTCTCCGGAGGAATTCCTCCATTCGTCTCTCCATTGCCCTTCAATACATCCATCTTTTCAAGGCTGCATTATTCTTGTTCCCTATGCTGGACCATTTCACCTTTCTCTTCTTCTGTAGGCTGGGAGCCATTCTCGTATGTTACTACGCTGCACTCTACCGCTTTTCATGTCCGATATATTGGGGGGTAATCCTCTGTCCCAGTTATTCCATATTTGTGGCGACACCTTCCTTCATCTTCATTATCAGACATCAATGTAGATATCTGGTATGTTGTGACTCTGTCCATGGTCCTGATCATCAGATAGAAATGTATACTGTGCTGTGAAGAAGTATTTGCCCCCTTCTTGATTTTTTTTGTGCATCTGTCACACGTAAATGATTCAGGTCATCAAACACATTTTAACTTTACACAGAGATAACCCGAGTAAATACAAAATTATTATTATTATACAGGATTTATGTAGTGCCAACAGTTTGCTCAGCGCTGCACATTACAGTACATGAGACAGTACAGTAACAATACGATTCAATACACGAGGGGTTCGAGGGCCCTGCTCCTTGGAGCTTACAATCTAGGAGGGAGACAATGCATGAGACAGTACAGTAACAATACGATTCAATACACGAGGGGTTCGAGGGCCCTGCTCCTTGGAGCTTACAATCTAGGAGGGAGACAATGCATGAGACAGTACAGTAACAATACAATACACGAGGGGTTTGAGGGCCCGGCTCCTTGGAGCTTACAATCTAGGAGGGAGACAATACATGAGACAGTACAGTAACAATACGATTCAATACACGAGGGGTTCGAGGGCCCGGCTCCTTGGAGCTTACAATCTAGGAGGGAGACAATACATGAGACAGTACAGTAACAATACAATACACGAGGGGTTCGAGGGCCCTGCTCCTTGGAGCTTACAATCTAGGAAGGAGACAATACATGAGACAGTACAGTAACAATACGATTCAATACACGAGGGGTTTGAGGGCCCCGGCTCCTTGGGGCTTACAATCTAGGAGGGAGACAATACATGAGACAGTACAGTAACAATACGATTCAATACACGAGGGGTTCGAGGGCCCTGCTCCTTGGAGCTTACAATCTAGGAGGGAGACAATACATGAGACAGTACAGTAACAATACAATACACGAGGGGTTCGAGAGCCCGGCTCCTTGGAGCTTACAATCTAGGAAGGAGACAATACATGAGACAGTACAGTAACAATACAATACACGAGGGGTTCGAGGGCCCGGCTCCTTGGAGCTTACAATCTAGGAGGGAGACAATACATGAGACAGTACAGTAACAATACAATACACTAGGGGTTCGAGGGCCCGGCTCCTTGGGGCTTACAATCTAGGAGGGAGCGGATGGTGGCACAGGAGGAGATAGCTGTGGGGGATGGAGTGGTAGGAAGAGTGGAGGAGATCGACAATTAGTTGAGGGCGGGGTAGGCTTCCCTGAAGAGGTGGGTTTTCAGGGTGCGCCTAAAGATGAGGAGAGTAGGTGATAGTCTGATGGATTGGGGTAGGGAGTTCCAGAGGATGGGGGAAGCCCTGGAGAAGTCCTGGAAACGGGCATGGGAGGAGGAGACCGGGGAACTAGAGAGTAGGAGGTCTTGTGAGGAGCGGAGAGTACGGGTTGGGTGGTAGATGGATATCAGGTCGGTGAGGTAGTTCGGAGCAGTATTATGAACAGCTTTGTACGTCAGTGTTAGCATTTTGAATTTTATCCGTTGGGCAATCGGAAGCCAGTGGAGGGATTGGCAGAGGTGGGTGGCGGATACAAAATGCATTTTTTAAATGAGGATTTAATTTATTAAGGGAAAAAAGCTGTACAAACCTGCCTGGTCCTATGTGAAAAAGTAATTACCCCCCTAAACCTAATAAGTGGGTGCGCCACCCTTGGCAGCAACAACTGCAATCAAGCGTTTGCGATAACTGGCGATGAGTCTCTCACGTCGCTGTGGTGGAATTTTGGCCCACTCTGATTTGCAGAATTGTTTTAATTCAGCCACCTTGGAGGGTTTTCCAGCATGAACGGCCTGCTTAAGGTCAATCGGATTTAAGTCTGGACTTTGACTAGGCCGCGCTAAAACGTTTTTTAGTCAGAGGTGGACTTTCTGGTGTGTTTTGGATCGTTGTCCCGCTGCATAACCCAAGTGCTCTTCAGCTTGAGGTCAGGAACTGATGGCTGGACATTCTCCTTCAGGATTTCCTGGTAGAGCTAAGAATTCACAGTTCCATCAATGATGGTAAGTCCTCCAGGTCCTGAACCCAGTCCATCACACTACCACCACCATGTTTGACTGTTGGTATGATATTCTTTTTATGAAATGCCGTGTTCATTTTACTCCAGATGTAAGGTACGCGTATCTTCCAAAAAGTTTGGCGTATCTTATTAGTCCACAGAATATTTGCCCAAACGTCTTGGGGAGAATCATGATGTTTTTTGGCAAATGTGAGACGAGCCTTTGTGTTCTTTTTGGTCAGCAGTGGCTTTGGGCTTAGAACTCTCCCATGGAGGCCATTTTTGCCCGGTCTCTTTCTTATTGTTGAATCATGAACACTGAGGTTAACTGAGGCCTGCAGTTCTTTAAATGTTGTTCCGGGTTCCTTTATGACCTGGATGAGTTGTGCTCTTGGATTATTTCGATAGGCCAACCACTCCTGGGAAGGTTCACCACTGTTCCCAGTTTTGTCCATTTGTGGATAATGGCTCTCACAGTGGTTTGCTGGAGTCCCAAAGCCTTAGAATGGCTTTGTAACCCTTTCCAGACTGATACATGTCAGTTACTTTGTTTCCTATATGTTCTTGAATTTCTTTAGATCGTGGCATGATGTGTTGCTTTTTGAGATCTTTTAGTGTTCTTCACTTTGCTTCTATTTAAGTGAATTTCTTGATTCAACAGGTCTTGCAGTAATCAGGCCTGGGTGTGGCAAGTGAGATTTAACTCTTCTTTCCAGAAAATGTGGTTGATCACAGTTCATTCATGATTTGACAAGGGGAGGCAACCTTTTTTACATAGGGCCATGCAGGTTTGGAAAGCTTATCGCTTATTTCCCTAATAAACAAAATCATCATTTACAAACTGTATTTTGTATTTACTCGGATTATCTTTGTGTAACATATTAAAATTTGTTTGATTTAAATAATTTAAAGTGTTACTAAACCCAGGACCCTGCATTCACTATATCTGGTCTCCCCGGACCCTGCATTCACTATATCCGCTCTCCCCGGACCCTGCATTCACTATATCCGCTCTCCCCGGACCACGCATTCACTATATCCGCTCTCCCCGGACCCTGCATTCACTATATCCACTCTCCCCGGACCCTGCATTCACTATATCCACTCTCCCCGGACCCTGCATTCACTATATCCACTCTCCCAGGACCCTGCATTCACTATATCCACTCTCCCAGGACCCTGCATTCACTATATCCACTCTCCCCGGACCCTGCATTCACTATATCTGGTCTCCTTGGACCCTGCATTCACTATATCTGGTCTCCCCGGACCCTGCATTCACTATATCCGCTCTCCCCTGACCCTGCGTTCACTATATCCGCTCTCCCCTGACCCCGCGTTCACTATATCCGCTCTCCCCTGACCCCGCGTTCACTATATCCGCTCTCCCCGGACCCCGCGTTCACTATATCCGCTCTCCCCGGACCCCGCGTTCACTATATCCGCTCTCCCCGGACCCCGCGTTCACTATATCCGCTCTCCCCGGACCCCGCGTTCACTATATCCGCTCTCCCCGGACCCCGCGTTCACTATATCCGCTCTCCCCGGACCCCGCATTCACTATATCCGCTCTCCCCGGACCCTGCATTCACTATATCCGCTCTCCCCGGACCCTGCATTCACTATATCCGCTCTCCCCGGACCCTGCATTCACTATATCCGCTCTCCCCGGACCCCGCATTCACTATATCCGCTCTCCCCGGACCCTGCATTCACTATATCCGGTCTCCCCGGACCCTGCATTCACTATATCCGCTCTCCCCGGGCCCTGCATTCACTATATCCGCTCTCCCCGGACCCTGCATTCACTATATCCGCTCTCCCCGGACCCTCCATTCACTATATCCGCTCTCTCCCCGGACCCTGCATTCACTATATCCGCTCTCCCCGGACCCTGCATTCACTATATCCGCTCTCCCCGGACCCTGCATTCACTATATCCGCTCTCCCCGGACCCTGCATTCACTATATCCGCTCTCCCCGGACCCTGCATTCACTATATCCGCTCTCCCCGGACCCTGCATTCACTATATCCGCTCTCCCCGGACCCTGCATTCACTATATCCGCTCTCCCCGGACCCTGCATTCACTATATCCGCTCTCCCCGGACCCTGCATTCACTAAATCTGTTACGTCGGACCCTGCATTCATTATATCCGCTCTCCCTGGACCCCGCATTCACTATATCTGGTCTCCCCGGACCCCGCATTCACTATATCCGCTCTCCCCGGACCCTGCATTCACTATATCCGCTTTCCCCGGACCCTGCATTCACTATATCCGCTTTCCCCGGACCCTGCATTCACTATATCCGCTCTCCCTGGACCCTGCATTCACTATATCCGCTCTCCCCGGACCCTGCATTCACTATATCCGCTCTCCCCGGACCCTGCATTCACTATATCCGCTCTCCCCGGACCCTGCATTCACTATATCGGCTCTCCCCGGACCCTGCATTCACTATATCTGCTCTCCCCGGACCCCGCATTCACTATATTGGCTCTCCCCGGACCCCGCATTCACTATATCCGCTCTCCCCGGACCCCGCATTCACTATATCTGCTCTCCCTGGACCCCGCGTTCACTATATCCGCTCTCCCCGGACCCTGCATTCACTATATCGGCTCTCCCCGGACCCTGCATTCACTATATCTGCTCTCCCCGGACCCCGCATTCACTATATTGGCTCTCCCTGGACCCCGCATTCACTATATCCGCTCTCCCCGGACCCCGCATTCACTATATCCGCTCTCCCCGGACCCTGCATTCACTATATCCGCTCTCCCCGGACCCTGCATTCACTATATCCGCTCTCCCCGGACCCTGCATTCACTAAATCTGTTACGTCGGACCCTGCATTCATTATATCCGCTCTCCCTGGACCCCGCATTCACTATATCTGGTCTCCCCAGACCCTGCATTCACTATATCCGCTCTCCCTGGACCCCGCGTTCACTATATCCGCTCTCCCCGGACCCTGCATTCACTATATCCGCTCTCCCCGGACCCTGCATTCACTATATCCGCTCTCCCCGGACCCTGCATTCACTATATCCGCTCTCCCCGGACCCTGCATTCACTATATCCGCTCTCCCCGGACCCTGCATTCACTATATCCGCTCTCCCCGGACCCTGCATTCACTATATCCGCTCTCCCCGGACCCTGCATTCACTATATCGGCTCTCCCCGGACCCTGCATTCACTATATCTGCTCTCCCCGGACCCCGCATTCACTATATTGGCTCTCCCTGGACCCCGCATTCACTATATCTGCTCTCCCCGGACCCCGCATTCACTATATCTGCTCTCCCTGGACCCCGCGTTCACTATATCCGCTCTCCCCGGACCCTGCATTCACTATATCGGCTCTCCCCGGACCCTGCATTCACTATATCCGCTCTCCCCGGACCCTGCATTCACTATATCGGCTCTCCCCGGACCCTGCATTCACTATATCTGCTCTCCCCGGACCCCGCATTCACTATATTGGCTCTCCCTGGACCCCGCATTCACTATATCTGCTCTCCCCGGACCCCGCATTCACTATATCTGCTCTCCCTGGACCCCGCGTTCACTATATCCGCTCTCCCCGGACCCCGCATTCACTATATCCGCTCTCCCCGGACCACGCATTCACTATATCCGCTCTCCCCGGACCCTGCATTCACTATATCCACTCTCCCCGGACCCTGCATTCACTATATCCACTCTCCCCGGACCCTGCATTCACTATATCCACTCTCCCAGGACCCTGCATTCACTATATCCACTCTCCCCGGACCCTGCATTCACTATATCCGGTCTCCTTGGACCCTGCATTCACTATATCTGGTCTCCCCGGACCCTGCATTCACTATATCCGGTCTCCTTGGACCCTGCATTCACTATATCCGCTCTCCCCTGACCCTGCGTTCACTATATCCGCTCTGCCCTGACCCTGCGTTCACTATATCCGCTCTCCCCTGACCCCGCGTTCACTATATCCGCTCTCCCCGGACCCCGCGTTCACTATATCCGCTCTCCCCGGACCCCGCGTTCACTATATCCGCTCTCCCCGGACCCCGCATTCACTATATCCGCTCTCCCCGGACCCTGCATTCACTATATCCGCTCTCCCCGGACCCTGCATTCACTATATCCGCTCTCCCCGGACCCTGCATTCACTATATCCGCTCTCCCCGGACCCTGCATTCACTATATCCGCTCTCCCCGGACCCTGCATTCACTATATCTGCTCTCCCCGGACCCTGCATTCACTATATCCGCTCTCCCCGGACCCTGCATTCACTATATCCGCTCTCCCCGGACCCTGCATTCACTATATCCACTCTCCCCGGACCCTGCATTCACTATATCCGGTCTCCTTGGACCCTGCATTCACTATATCTGGTCTCCCCGGACCCTGCATTCACTATATCCGGTCTCCTTGGACCCTGCATTCACTATATCCGCTCTCCCCTGACCCTGCGTTCACTATATCCGCTCTCCCCTGACCCTGCGTTCACTATATCCGCTCTCCCCTGACCCCGCGTTCACTATATCCTCTCTCCCCGGACCCCGCGTTCACTATATCCGCTCTCCCCGGACCCCGCGTTCACTATATCCGCTCTCCCCGGACCCCGCGTTCACTATATCCGCTCTCCCCGGACCCTGCATTCACTATATCCGCTCTCCCCGGACCCTGCATTCACTATATCCGCTCTCCCCGGACCCTGCATTCACTATATCCGCTCTCCCCGGACCCTGCATTCACTATATCCGCTCTCCCCGGACCCTGCATTCACTATATCCGCTCTCCCCGGACCCTGCATTCACTATATCCGCTCTCCCCGGACCCTGCATTCACTATATCCGCTCTCCCCGGACCCTGCATTCACTATATCCGCTCTCCCCGGACCCTGCATTCACTATATCCGCTCTCCCCGGACCCTGCATTCACTATATCCGCTCTCCCCGGACCCTGCATTCACTATATCCGCTCTCCCCGGACCCTGCATTCACTAAATCTGTTACGTCGGACCCTGCATTCATTATATCCGCTCTCCCTGGACCCCGCATTCACTATATCTGGTCTCCCCAGACCCTGCATTCACTATATCCGCTCTCCCTGGACCCCGCGTTCACTATATCCGCTCTCCCCGGACTCTGCATTCACTATATCCGCTCTCCCCGGACCCTGCATTCACTATATCCGCTCTCCCCGGACCCTGCATTCACTATATCCGCTCTCCCCGGACCCTGCATTCACTATATCGGCTCTCCCTGGACCCTGCATTCACTATATCTGCTCTCCCCGGACCCCGCATTCACTATATTGGCTCTCCCTGGACCCCGCATTCACTATATCCGCTCTCCCCGGACCCCGCATTCACTATATCTGCTCTCCCTGGACCCCGCGTTCACTATATCCGCTCTCCCCGGACCCCGCATTCACTATATCCGCTCTCCCCGGACCCCGCATTCACTATATCCGCTCTCCCCGGACCCCGCATTCACTATATCCGCTCTCCCCGGACCCCGCATTCACTATATCCGCTCTCCCCGGACCCCGCATTCACTATATCCGCTCTCCCCGGACCCCGCATTCACTATATCCGCTCTCCCCGGACCCCGCATTCACTATATCCGCTCTCCCCGGACCCCGCATTCACTATATCCGCTCTCCCCGGACCCCGCATTCACTATATCCGCTCTCCCCGGACCCCGCATTCACTATATCCGCTCTCCCCGGACCCCGCATTCACTATATCCGCTCTCCCCGGACCCCGCATTCACTATATCCGCTCTCCCCGGACCCTGCATTCACTATATCCGCTCTCCCCGGACCCTGCATTCACTATATCCGCTCTCCCCGGACCCTGCATTCACTATATCCGCTCTCCCCGGACCCTGCATTCACTATATCCGCTCTCCCCGGACCCTGCATTCACTATATCCGGTCTCCCCGGACCCTGCATTCACTATATCCGCTCTCCCAGGACCCTGCATTCACTATATCCGCTCTCCCCGGACCCTGCATTCACTATATCCGCTCTCCCCGGACCCTGCATTCACTATATCCGCTCTCCCCGGACCCTGCATTCACTATATCCGCTCTCCCCGGACCCTGCATTCACTATATCTGGTCTCCCACAGTACACAGAACATGGAAATACAATTATTTTAGTAAATATAAACTGATAAATCCCTTTTCTCATCAGCAGTTAGAGCAGTCTTGTGACTTCTATCAGTATCCAGCAGAGCACTGCTTAAAGCTTGTAGGAGGAGTTTTAATTCTGCTCTAGGAGGATGCAGAACACCTGATCTATCTGGACAGTGCTGATTGGCCCTGTGTTGATCACATGCACTCTCCTAAGAAAAAAAAAACCTCTCTAGCAATACACACTTAATCGAGCATGTGCAGAGTGACTCCATATGATATGTCTCATCAGGAGATAAGAGGGGGGCACTGGAAGAAGGGGAGGATCAGAGAAGACAGGATCAAACATCCTTTTTACACAGTGCAGAGGATTAACCCCTTAGGTTCCACAGTGAGTATAACACGCATGCTTTCCTGCATCTACAGACTTATTGGACTGTTGGGGGTTTAGTAATACTTTTAAGTTTGACAAAAACAAAAGCCCAGAAAGGGAGCAAATACTTTTTCACAGCACAGTACTGTATATCAGTGTGTTGTGGCATCTATCTATCTAGATGTGTGATAAGGACCATGGACAGTGCCAGCACATCCCGGATACATACAGTTATGTCTGGTGTTCAGGATCACGGCCAGTGCCAGCACATACTGGTGGTGGCAGTGGTGGCTCAGTCCATGGTCCTGATCACATATAAATTTATATATCCGGGATGTGGTGGCACTGTCCGTGGTCCTGAACATCAGACATAACTATATATTCAGGATGTGGTGGCACTGTATGTGGTCCTGAACATCAGACATAACTATATATCCGGGATGTGGTGGCACTGTCTGTGGTCCTGAACATCAGACATAACTATATATCCGGGATGTGGTGGCACTGTCTGTGGTCCTGAACATCAGACATAACTATATATCCAGGATGTGGTGGCACTGTCCGTGGTCCTGAACATCAGACATAACTATATATCCAGGATGTGGTGGCACTGTCTATGGTCCTGAACATCAGATATAACTATATATCCAGAATGTGGTGGCACTGTCTGTGGTCCTGAACATCAGACATAACTATATATCTGGGATGTGGTGGCACTGTCTGTGGTCCTGAACATCAGTCATAACTATATATCTGGGATGTGGTGGCACTGTCTGTGGTCCTGAACATCAGTCATAACTGTATATAACTGGGATGTGGTGGCACTGTATGTGGTCCTGAACATCAGATATAACCGTATATAACTGGGATGTGGTGGCACTGTCTGTGGTCCTGAACATCAGACATAACTGTATATATCCGGGATGTGGTGGCACTGTATGTGGTCCTGAACATCAGACATAATTGTATATATCCGGGATGTGGTGGCACTGTATGTGGTCCTGAACATCAGATATAACTATATATCCGGGATGTGGTGGCACTGTCTGTGGTCCTGAACATCAGACATAACTGTATATATATGTAATGGCACTGTCCTTGGCCCTGGTCAGACATAAATATATATATCCAAAATGTGGTGGCACTGTCCGTGGTCCTGATCATCAGACATAAATGTATATATCCAGTATGGGGTGAATACTGTCCATGGTCCTGATGATCAGACATACACTTACCGGCCACTTTGTTATGTACACCTTGCTAGTCCCGGGTTGGACCCACTTTGCCTTCAGAACGGCCTTCATTCTTCATGGCATAGGTTCAACAAGGTGTTGGAAACATTCCTCTGAGCTTGTGGTCCATCTTGACATGATGATATCACACAGTTGCTGCAGATTTGTCGGCTGCACATACATGATGCCAATCTCCCGTTCCACCACATCCCAAAGGTACTCTATTGGATGGAAGATCTGGTGACTGTGAAGGCCATTGGAGTCCAGTGACCTCATTGTCATGTTGGAGATGATTTGGGCTTTGTGACATGATGCATTATCCTGCTGGAAGGAGCCATCAGAAGATGGGGACACTGGAGTCATGAAGGGGTGGACATGGTCAGCAACAATACTCAGGTAGGTTGTGGAGTTTAAACAATGCTCAGTTGGTACTAAGGGGCCCAAAGTGTGCCAAGGAAATATCCCCCACACCGTGACACCACCACCACCAGTCTGAACCATTGATACAAGGCAGGATGGAACCACCACACCATGACACCACCACCACCAGCCTGAACCGTCGATACAAGGCAGGATGGATCTGCCACACCATGACACCACCACCACCAGCCTGAACAATGGATTCAAGGCAGGATGGATCCCCCACACCATGACACCACCAGCCTGAACAATGAATACAAGGCAGGATGGAACCACCACACAATGACACCACCACCACCATTCTGAACTGTCGATACAAGGCAGGATGGAACCACAAACACCATGACACAACCACCACCAGCCTGAACCATTGATACAAGGCAGGATGGATCCCCCACACCATGACGCCACCACCACCAGCCTGAACCATTGATACAAGGCAGGATGGATCCCCCACACCATGACACCACCACCACCAGCCTGAACCATTGATACAAGGCAGGATGGATCCCCCACACCATGACACCACCAGCCTGAACCATTGATACAAGGCAGGATGGATCCCCCACACCATGACACCACCAGCCTGAACCATTGATACAAGGCAGGATGGATCCCCCACACCATGACACCACCACCACCAGCCTGAACCATTGATACAAGGCAGGATGGATCCCCCACACCATGACACCACCAGCCTGAACCATTGATACAAGGCAGGATGGATCCCCCACACCATGACACCACCACCACCAGCCTGAACCATTGATACAAGGCAGGATGGATCCCCCACACCATGACACCACCAGCCTGAACCATTGATACAAGGCAGGATGGATCCCTCACACCATGACACCACCAGCCTGAACCATTGATACAAGGCAGGATGGATCCCCCACACCATGACACCACCACCACCAGCCTGAACCATTGATACAAGGCAGGATGGATCCCCCACACCATGACACCACCAGCCTGAACCATTGATACAAGGCAGGATGGATCGCCCACACCATGACACCACCAGCCTGAACCATTGATACAAGGCAGGATGGATCCCCCACACCATGACAACACCACCACCAGCTTTCATGTTGTTTACGCCAAATTCTGACCCAACCATCTGAATGTCACAGCTGGAATCGAGATTCATCAGACCAGGCAACGTTTTTTCCAATCTTCTATTGTCCAATTTTGGTGAGCCTGTGCGAATTGTAGCCTTTATTTTTTGTTCTGACAGGAGTGGCACCCATTGTGGTCTTCTGCTGTTGTAGCTCGAGGTGTTGTGCATTCAGAGATGGTATTCTGCATACCTTGGTTGTAACGAATGGTTGAGTTACTGTTGCCTTTCTGTCATCTCCAACTAGTCTGCCCATTCATCTCTGACATCAATAAGGCATTTTCACCCAGACAGCTGCTGCTTACTGGATATTTTCTCTTTTTCGGACCATTCTCTGTAAACCCTAGAGATGGTTGTACGTGAAAATCCCAGTAGATCAGCAGTTTTTGAGATAGTTAGACCAGCCTGTCTGGCACCAACAACCATGCCACATTCAAAGTCACTTAAATCCCCTTTCTTTCCCATTCTGATGCTCGGTTTGAAATTCAGCAAGTTGACTTCACCACGTCTAGATGCCTAAATGCATTGAGTTGCTGCCATTTGATTGGCTGATTAGCAATTTGTGTTGCCAAGCAATTGAACATGTGTACTGAATAAAGTGTCCGGTGAGTGTAGATGTACATGTGGTGGACACTGTCCATGGTCCTGATCATCGGACATATAGTAAATGTACATATTTGGTGTATGGTGACACTGTCCATGGTCCTGATCATCCTACATATAGTAAATGTACATATTTGGTTTATGGTGACACTGTCCATGGTCCTGATCATCCTACATATAGTAAATGTACATATTTGGTGTATGGTAACACTGTCCATGGTCCTGATCATCGGACATACAGTAAATGTACATATTTGGTTTATGGTGACACTGTCCATGGTCCTGATCATCCTACATATAGTAAATGTACATATTTGGTTTATGGTGACACTGTCCATGGTCCTGATCATCCTACATATAGTAAATGTACATATTTGGTTTATGGTAACACTGTCCATGGTCCTGATCATCAGACATACAGTAAATGTACATATTTGGTTTATGGTGACACTGTCCATGGTCCTGATCATCCTACATATAGTAAATGTACATATTTGGTGTACGGTGACACTGTCCATGGTCCTGATTATCCTACATATAGTAAATGTACATATTTGGTGTATGGTGACACTGTCCATGGTCCTGATCATCGGACATATAGTAAATGTACATATTTGGTGTACGGTGACACTGTCCATGGTCCTGATCATCCTACATATAGTAAATGTACATATTTGGCGTATGGTGACACTGTCCATGGTCCTGATCATCCTACATATAGTAAATGTACATATTTGGTTTATGGTGACACTGTCCATGGTCCTGATTATCAGATGTAAAGACCGTCTTTTAATGATAAAAGCTCTTCTGAAAACTGATGTTTCTGTATATTCTATGTTGTGACATATCAAGAAATTAAAGTGTACAATCCAAACGCACACGTTCCTGCGTTAAAAATGGCGGTGTGTATAAGTGGGTGCTGCAGTAACCGTCGACTGGAACTGAACAGAATCCGCAAGGGAGAATGTCATCAGCACACCGAGGATCACCAATATGGGTCCAAAAGTTTTAATGAACGATCACATAGTTACAGCAAGGCAACGTTTTGGAGTTTCGCGGGACCCCTTCATCAGGCTTGTGACCAAGTCCATCATCTCAAGCCTGATGAAGGGGTCCTGCGAGACTCCAAAACATTGCCTTGCTGTAACTATGTGATCGTTCATTAAAACCTTTGGACCCGTATTGGTGATCCTCGGTGTGCTGGTGTTACCAAGCAATTGAACACGTGTATTGAATAAAGTGGCCGGTGAGTGTAGATGTACATGTGGTGGACACTGTCCATGGTCCTGATCATCAGACATACATGATATACAGATATACTGTACATGGCTGTGTTGCCATTCATATTTAGAAGGCCCTGTCATGGAGGCTGTATGGGGTAATGGTGGCTCTGTCCACAATGGACACTCTGACAGCAATAAAAACCCTTCCCCAATCTATTTTATGCTACAGAAAGTGTTGTCTAGAGATAGACTTTTAGTGTTTTTGGAAATATGGGGCCAGCTGCTCGGGATACAAGGGGTCCACACAAATCTGTGATCCTCCTGATGGTCCTGATCATCGGACATACAGTAAATGTAAATATTTGGTGTATGGTAAGGCAAAGTTTTGGCGTTTCACAGGACCCCTTCATCAGACGTGACCAAGTCCATCATCACAAGCCCGATGATGGTGTCCTGAGAGACTCCGAAACATTGCCTTGCTGTAACTATGTGATCGTTCACTAAAACCTTTGGGCCCATATCGGTGATCCTCGGTGTGCTGGTGACATTCTCAAACGTCAAGAAATTATTCATGGAGACTTAAGTCTCATGCATGAAGAAAAATGCGCTGGACGATGGACTCCGCAGTGATTATGACCATACATAAATAGCCTATGGAATGCACGCCTTGCTGCCCTCAACGGACCAGGGGAATCCAAATGAACTGCATACAAAAAGACAGGGAGGGCACAAAGGCCTAGTGCATTACCTTTAAAAATGTATTTACTGTGTAAAATGTGATATACTCACAAAAGAATAAAAGTCTAAGGCACATCATGAGAAATACAGCAAGGTCCAATCTCCCTAGAAGGTGTCTGGTCGGGGACTATAGACCTCCAAATGGCTGACGCAGTTCGAGGCAATGCCTCTTCCTCAGAGCCACTACCAACATGATCTGGTAGTGGCTCTGAGGAAGAGGCATTGAGAGGCAGATCATGAGAAATACAGCAAGGTCAAGTCTCCCTGGAAGGTGTCTGGTTTGGGACTAAAAACTTCCAAATTGTTGACGCGTTTCGAGGCAATGAGGCATTGCCTCGAAACGCTTCCGTAGAGGCTTCCTCAGAGCCACTATCAACATGATCCGGTAGTGGCTATGAGGAAGAGGCACTGAGAGGCACATCATGAGAAATACAGCAAGGTCCATTCTCCCTGTAAGGTGTCTGGTCGGGAACTATAGACCTCCAAATGGCTGACACGTTTCGAGGCAATGCCTCTTCCTCAGAACCACTACCAACATGATCTGGTAGTGGCTCTGAGGAAGAGGCATTGAGAGGCACATCATGAGAATACAGCAAGGTCCAGTCTCCCTGGAAGGTGTCTGGTCGGGGACTATAGACCTCCAAATGGTTGACGCGTTTCGAGGCAATGCCTCTTCCTCAGAGCCACTACCAACATGATCTGGTAGTGGCTCTGAGGTAGAGGCATTGAGAGGCACATCATGAGAAATACAGCAAAGTCCAGTCTCTCTGGAAGGTGTCTGGTTGGGAACTATAGACTTCCAAATTTCTGATGCGTTTCAAGGCAATGCCTCTTCCTCAGCCACTACCAATATGATCTGGTAGTGGCTCTGAGGAAGTCATTGCCTCAAAGCGCATCAACCATTTGGAGGTCTATAGTCCCCAACCAGACACCTTCCAGGGAGATTGGACCTTGCTGTATTTCTCATGATGTGCCTTTTGACTTTTATTCTTTTGTGAGTATATCACATTTTACACAATAAATCAATTTTTAAAGGTAATTTACTAGGCCTGTGCGCCCTCTCTTTGTCTTTTTGTATTAAGTCTCATGCACACTGGGCTTACAAAAACAAAATGCCTCTTTTACAGGCGTTGGACTTTTTTTTTCTGCCTGTAACGCACTTCTATGTTAGACTATGTGTCCGTGCATACGTAGGCATTTACAGGCTGGAAAAAAAAAACATCACCAGCGCGTTCAAGAGAGAAGCTTGTGGACAGGAACAACACTTGATGCATCTAAAAGCACCTTGACGCTAGAGCATTTAGCACTTGAGTTTCCATTCATTCCATTGGCCAGAATAAACTAGTATTCTGGCCAATGGAGTCCATAAGTGCTCAAATCTTGATGTGCCTAAAGCCGCGTATTGCAGGCTCGTTTAGGCGCAGTTTTTTAAGCTTTTTTTTTCCTTCCAGGAGTAAAAAGCATTCAGATTAGAAATTCAGATACCCTGTGTGCAGGAGCCCTTACTGAGAGGTTCACATGAAGCAGTCTTTTAGCAGGGACGATATTTGTATAGTGTATAATAGATTGCACAAACCAACAAACATGGAACATCAAGTATGTTAGCCACTTCCTGTCCGACCCATGTATATAAACGGCCAGACGGTGGCAGTGCAGGGTCGGGTGGCCGTTTATAAATGTCCTCCCCTCTCCCTGCTTGTGCGCATTCCCTGGGAGTGCGCAGCACTGCGATCCGGTGCCCGCTCTGTCCAGAGGACACAGTGGAACACCGATCGTTCTACGGGCCCTCTCTGCAAGGTCCCGATCATGTGATCAGTGATTGGCCAATCGGTGATCACATGCAGAGCAGTACGCAAGATTTCACTTCTGACATCATTGCTTACTACTTGTGAAATCTGTGAATGATCACAGAGATCACATGGTGCAGGGCCATTCACAACAGCCTTGTACCATGTTACAAGCTGTGACCAATCACAGCTCACACAGTATTTCTCAATGGCTGCAGGAATGCAGCAACAGAGGAGAAATGATTGTTTAACAGACTTCATGGGTCTTCATCACCCCCCACAAGTAGTACAGTGTCACTATGGTGACACTGTACTGCTAGGGTGACAGTATGTTAAAAAAAAACATAAATAATATAAAAAGTAAAAATGTAAAACAAATTTAGAAAAATTATAATTTTGGGTTATAAACTAATCTGGGTTATTTTTTGTTTTACTAAAAAGATAATTGAATACATTTTGGCCAAGTATTATGAAGAAAGATTATTTATTTGCAAAAAAGTATAGGAAAAACACTTTTTTTCAAAATGTTTGGACTTTTTCATTTATATAGCAAAAAACAATAAAAATCCCAGCAGTGAATAAATACCACCAAAATAAAGCTTTATCTGTCTCAAGCTAAAACATTCATATGGGTACAGTGTTGCATGACCGCGCAATTGTCATTAAAAGTGTGATAGCGCTGAAAGCTGAAAATTGGCCTGGACAGGAAGTACTGTGGGGGACCAGAAAGTGTCCGGACTGGAAGGGGGGTGAAAGTGTCCGGACTGGAAGGGGGGGGAAAGCGTCCGGACTGGAAGGGGGTGAAAGTGTCCGGACTGGAAGCGGGGGAAAGCGTCCGGACTGGAAGCGGGTGAAAGTGTCCGGACTGGAAGGGGGGGGGAGTGTCCGGACTGGAAGCGGGTGAAAGTGTCTGGACTGGAAGGGGGGTGAAAGTGTCCAGACTGGAAGGGGGGGGGGAAGCGTCCGGACTGGAAGGGGGGTGAAAGTGTCCGGACTGGAAGGGGGTGAAAGTGTCCGGACTGGAAGGGGGGTGAAAGTGTCCGGACTGGAAGGGGGGTGAAGGGGTGAAAGTGTCCGGACAGGAAGGGGGGTGAAAGTGTCTGGACAGGAAGGGAGGGAAAGTGTCCGGACTGAAAGGGGGGGGAAAGTGTCCGGACTGGAAGGGGGGTGAAAGCGTGCGGACTGGAAGGGGGGTGAGGGGGTGAAAGTGTCCAGACAGGAAGGGGGGTGAAAGTGTCCAGACTGGAAGGGGGTGAAAGTCTGGACAGGAAGGGGGGGAAAGTGTCCGGACTGGAAGGGGGGGAAAGCGTCCGGACTGGAAGGGGGTGAAAGCGTCCGGACTGGAAGGGGGGTGAAAGCGTCCGGACTGGAAGGGGGGTGAAAGCGTCCGGACTGGAAGGGGGGGAAAGTGTCCGGACTGGAAGGGGGGGAAAGTGTCCGGACTGGAAGGGGGTGAAAGCGTCCGGATTGGAAGGGGGTGAAAGCGTCCGGATTGGAAGGGGGTGAAAGCGTCCGGACTGGAAGGGGGGGAAAGCGTCCGGACTGGAAGGGGGGGAAAGCGTCCGGACTGGAAGGGGGGGGAAAGCGTCCGGACTGGAAGGGGGGTAAAAGCGTCCAGACTGGAAGGGGGGTGAGGGGGTGAAAGTGTCCAGACAGGAAGGGGGGTGAAAGTGTCCGGACTGGAAGGGGGTGAAAGTGTCCAGACAGGAAGGGGGGGGGGAAAGTGTCCGGACTGGAAGGGGGGTGAAAGTGTCCGGACTGGAAGGGGGTGAAAGTGTCCGGACTGGAAGGGGGTGAAAGTGTCCGGACTGGAAGGGGGTGAAAGTGTCCGGACTGGAAGGGGGTGAAAGTGTCCGGACTGGAAGGGGGTGAAAGTGTCCGGACTGGAAGGGGGTGAAAGCGTCCGGACTGGAAGGGGGGGAAAGCGTCCGGACTGGAGGGGGGGGGGAAGCGTCTGGACTGGAAGGGGGGGGAAGCGTGAAAGTGTCCGGACTGGAAGGGGGTGAAAGCGTCCGGACTGGAAGGGGGTGAAAGCGTCCGGACTGGAAGGGGGTGAAAGCGTCTGGACTGGAAGGGGGTGAAAGCGTCCGGACTGGAAGGGGGTGAAAGCGTCCGGACTGGAAGGGGGTGAAAGCGTCCGGACTGGAAGGGGGTGAAAGCGTCCGGACTGGAAGGGGGTGAAAGCGTCCGGACTGGAAGGGGGTGAAAGCGTCCGGACTGGAAGGGGGTGAAAGCGTCCGGACTGGAAGGGGGGGAAAGCGTCCGGACTGGAAGGGGGGGAAAGCGTCCGGACTGGAAGGGGGTTGAAAGCGTCCGGACTGGAAGGGGGTTGAAAGCGTCCGGACTGGAAGGGGGGTGAAAGCGTCCGGACTGGAAGGGGGGGGAGAGCGTCCGGACTGGAAGGGGGTGAAAGCGTCCGGACTGGAAGGGGGGGAAGGCATCCGGACTTGAAGGGGTTAAAATGTAAACATCTCATCAAAAACTGAATCTCAGGTAAGCAAAAAAAACACGTATTTGTTTGAAAATCCTGGAATTTCCTTTTATCGCCGTCCAGACTTCAGATTGCATAATCACATCAGTCCCATCTGGCAAATCTGCCCTGCCTCTGATGAGATTAGAAACGTGAGCCGAGTGACCCCGGGGACACTTCCCGGTCTGCGTACCTATAAATATCCCTGTGTGTTATATTCAGTGCGTCTCCGCGGCCTGCGCTTCCTGCCATGACATCATCCCGATCACCGATGAAAAATGTTCCTTCCCTGCGGTAGGCATCCTTGGCCTCGTGCCATCTTCAGACGGATACATTGTGCTGAGCGAACAGCGGATCCGCGCTCTGACTGCACGCCGTGATGGGGCGATGTGAGCTGAATAGATATCAGGATACGGCGGTTGTAATCCGCAATTTATCAAAATTCCGATCACACCAGCCGTGATCTGTCTGGAGTCTGGTTTGGATTCCCCTCAAGAGGGAACACTTCTAAAATATACCCGTGTATCTCCTTACTGCTGACTGCGGAAGAAGAAAAATGCATGAAAAGCCAATATTGACTACTTTACCGGTTTTAGGTAGAGCGGTAGTGTTGGGTGCTGTGGTTTTTGGAGAGGTACAAATGGTCAGGGGCCTGGAGCCCCCCCACCCCAAAGCACCTCAGGTCCTCTTTACAAAGCCATATAATTGATCCAAATGAAAAAATTAAATCCAAATAGCACCCAAACCTTACTCTCCCGCTCCTCGCACGACCTTCTGCTCTCTAGCTCCCTTGTCTCCTCCTCCCATGCTCGTCTCCAGGACTTCTCCAGAGCTTCCACCATCCTCTGGAACTCTCTACCCCAATCTATCAGACTATCGCCTACTCTGCTCACTTTTAGGCGATCTCTGAAAACCTCTCTCTTCAGGGAAGCCTATCCTGCCCTCAGCTAATAATAGAATCTTCTACTCTTCCAACCAGTCCATCCCCCACAGTTACTACCTTTTGTACCACCAGCCCCTCCCTCTTAGACTGTAAGCTCCCAGGATCAGGGCTCTCCTATCCCTCTTGTATTGATCTGTATTGTTTCTGTATTGTCTCCCGTTATATTGTAGCGTTGAGCAAGTTGTTGGCGCCATATAAATCCTGAATAATAATATAATAATTGCCCCTAAACTGGCCATGTCTGGACCCAAATTACTGGTCATTTAGACCCTGGCATTGCATTTTGTGGCTGGTGGGGTACATTCTCCTGTAGCAGGCAGTAGAGAACCTTCAAGGGTGCAAACCACCTACAACTTTCAATGAATGAACTTTCCGGTTCCCCAAAGTTTAGCCTTGAAGGGAAATAGAGAGGGGTTCATGACTTTCGCACAGTTGCAATGTTTCCTTCACAGCATTGGCAGTTATTTGATCGATTTGATACCTTTAAATCCCAACTTCGAGCAGATAAAAAAACGATTCCTTCTAGAGGGCTGCGCCCGCACTGCAAGGGTTAATTGCTTGTTTATGACTCGAAAAGTGAAGGGATATTTACTTACCCAATCCTTCGCTCCACCCGGCTAGACCGGTCCCAGGAGTGTCTGCACCCCTATCTATCGGTCTAGGGTCCGGATGTCATCAAGACCCAAGCAGGGTCCATAGCCTCATCATTCATTTGTGGCGTTATTCGTTGCATCTCACGATCTTCTCTTCTGTCCACAGAAAAGCAGCGGGAGATGGCCCGGAAAGGGTCCCTGAAAAATGGCAATGTAGGAAGCCCGGTGAACCAACAGCCCAAAAAGAACAACGTCATGGCCAGAACAAGGTAAGTCCACCTGTGTTTCACCTGTTCTGGAAGGGAAGATGCTAAAATCCCACTTTAAAGTATATATTAAACCTGTGCAAGTGATCTCATGCTCAGCTGCATAAGAGGCTTAGAGAGCTGAGGGGGGGGAGACTGCAGGGGGGAGGTGTCAGCAGGAGGCAGAGAAACAGCAGTACACTAATCTTCCCAGTGAAGAGCTGGGGGGGGGGGGGTAGTTACATAGTCTGGCTGAAAAAAGAAAAAAAGTCCATCCAGTTCAAAAAAAAAAAAAAAGTTATAATCCCACACCTACCATTGATCCAGAGGAAGGCAAAAAATCCAGCAAGGCATAATCCAATTTGCTCCTGCAGGAGAAAAATTCCTTCATATCATATCCCCCCTTATGTATTATACATGGTGATCATATCCCCCCTTATGTATTATACATGGTGATCATATCCCCCCCTTATGTATTATACATGGAGATCATATCCCCCCTTATGTATTATACATGGAGATCATATCCCCCCTTATGTATTATACATGGAGATCGTATCCCCCCTTATGTATTAAACATGGAGATCATATCCCCCCTTATGTATTATACATGGAGATCATATCCCCCCTTATGTATTATACATGGAGATCATATCCCCCCTTATGTATTATACATGGAGATCATATCCCCCCTTATGTATTATACATGGAGATCATATCCCCCCTTATGTATTATACATGGAGATCATATCCCCCCTTATGTATTATACATGGAGATCATATCCCCCCTTATGTATTATACATGGAGATCATATCCCCCCCTTATGTATTATACATGGAGATCATATCCCCCCTTATGTATATTACATGGAGATCATATCCCCCCTTATGTATTATACATGGAGATCATATCCCCCTTATGTATTATACATGGAGATCATATCCCCCCTTATGTATTATACATGGAGATCATATCCCCCCTTATGTATTATACATGGTGATCATATCCCCCCTTATGTATTATACACGGAGATCATATCCCCCCTTATGTATTATACATGGTGATCATATCCCCCCTTATGTATTATACATGGTGATCATATCCCCCTTATGTATTATACATGGAGATCATATCCCCCCTTATGTATTATACATGGAGATCATATCCCCCCCCTTATGTATTATACATGGAGATCATATCCCCCCCTTATGTATTATACATGGAGATCATATCCCCCTTATGTATTATACATGGAGATCATATCCCCCCTTATGTATTATACATGGAGATCATATCCCCCCTTATGTATTATACATGGAGATCATACCCCCCCTTATGTATTATACATGGAGATCATACCCCCCCTTATGTATTATACATGGAGATCATATCCCCCTTATGTATTATACATGGAGATCATATCCCCCTTATGTATTATACACGGAGATCATATCCCCCTTATGTATTATACACGGAGATCATATCCCCCTTATGTATTATACATGGAGATCATATCCCCCCTTATGTATTATACATGGTGATCATATCCCCCCTTATGTATTATACACGAGATCATATCCCCCTTATGTATTATACACGGAGATCATATCCCCCTTATGTATTATACATGGAGATCATATCCCCCCTTATGTATTATACATGGTGATCATATCCCCCCTTATGTATTATACACGGAGATCATATCCCCCTTATGTATTATACACGGAGATCATATCCCCCTTATGTATTATACATGGAGATCATATCCCCCCTTATGTATTATACATGGTGATCATATCCCCCCCTTATGTATTATACACGGAGATCATATCCCCCTTATGTATTATACATGGAGATCATATCCCCCTTATGTATTATACATGGTGATCATATCCCCCCTTATGTATTATACATGGAGATTATATCCCCCCTTATGTATTATACATGGAGATCATATCCCCTTATGTATTATACATGGAGATCATATCCCCCCTTATGTATTATACACGGAGATCATATCCCCCTTATGTATTATACACGGAGATCATATCCCCCTTATGTATTATACATGGAGATCATATCCCCCCCTTATGTATTATACATGGAGAACATATCCCCCTTATGTATTATACATGGAGATCATATCCCCCCTTATGTATTATACATGGTGCTCATATCCCCCCTTATGTATATTACATGGAGATCATATCCCCCTTATGTATTATACATGGAGATCATGTCCCCCCTTATGTATTATACATGGTGATCATATCCCCCCCTTATGTATTATACATGGTGATCATATCCCCCCTTATGTATTATATATGGTGATCATATCCCCCCTTATGTATTATACATGGAGATCATATCCCCCTTATGTATTATACATGGAGATCATATCCCCCCCTTATGTATTATACATGGAGATCATATCCCCCCTTATGTATATTACATGGAGATCATATCCCCCCTTATGTATATTACATGGAGATCATATCCCCCCTTATGTATATTACATGGAGATCATATCCCCCTTATGTATTATACATGGAGATCATATCCCCCCTTATGTATTATACATGGAGATCATATCCCCCCCTTATGTATTATACATGGAGACCATATCACCCCTTATGTATTATACATGGAGATCATATCCCCCCCTTATGTATTATACATGGAGATCATATCCCCCCTTATGTATTATACATGGAGATCATATCCCCCTTATGTATTATACATGGAGATCATATCCCCCCTTATGTATTATACATGGAGATCATATCCCCCCCTTATGTATTATACATGGAGATCATATCCCCCTTATGTATTATACATGGAGATCATATCCCCCCCCTTATGTATTATACATGGAGATCATATCCCCCCTTATGTATATTACATGGAGATCATATCCCCCCTTATGTATATTACATGGTGATCATATCCCCCTTATGTATTATACATGGAGATCATATCCCCCCCTTATGTATTATACATGGAGATCATATCCCCCTTATGTATTATACATGGAGATCATATCCCCCCTTATGTATTATACATGGAGATCATATCCCCCCCTTATGTATTATACATGGAGATCATATCCCCCTTATGTATTATACATGGAGATCATATCCCCCCTTATGTATTATACATGGAGATCATATCCCCCCTTATGTATTATACATGGAGATCATATCCCCCTTATGTATTATACATGGAGATCATATCCCCCCTTATGTACTATACATGGAGATCATATCCCCCCCTTATGTATTATACATGGAGATCATATCCCCCTTATGTATTATACATGGAGATCATATCCCCCCTTATGTATTATACATGGAGATAATATCATCCCCCCTTATGTATTATACATGGAGATCATATCCCCCCCCTTATGTATTATACATGGAGATCATATCCCCCCTTATATATTATACATGGAGATCATATCCCCCCCTTATGTATTATACATGGAGATCATATCCCCCCTTATGTATTATACATGGAGATCATATCCCCCCTTATGTATTATACATGGAGATCATATCCCCCCCTTATGTATTATACATGGAGATCATATCCCCCCTTATGTATTATACATGGAGATCATATCCCCCCTTAATCTCCTCTTCTCAGTAGAGAATAAATTCAGTTCCTCTATTCTTTCCTCATAGCTGATCTCCTCCATGCCTCGTATCAGTTTGGTTGCCCTTCTCTGTACTTTCTCCAGTTCCCCAATGTTCTTTTTTGTGAATTGGTGCCAAAAACTGAACTGCATGTTCCAAATGAGGTATTACTAATGATTTGTACCCGGGGGGAGGGATGATATCTCTCTCTCTGGAGTCTATACCTCTCCTAATACAAGAGAGGATTTTGCTCGCTTTAGAACCCGCAGCTTGGCATTGCTGCCATTATTATGCTTGTGATCTACCAGAACCCCCAGATTCTTCTCCACCATTGATTCCCCCAGATCCTTTTCCACCATTGACCCCCCCAGTTGTACCCCCCCCAGTGTGTATGATGCATGCGTATTCTTAGCCCCCAAGTGCAGAACCTTACATTTATCAACATTAAACCTCATTGGCCCCATAGTCCCCCAATTACACAGTGCATTGAGGTCGAATTGCAATTTGGAGACATCCTGTAAGGATGTTATTCCACGGTCATGTCAGCACAAGTCTGACTATTGGAGGACAAGCAGGCTGTTCTCCCAGCACGGCCAGAAAAAATTACCATTGTGGGAAGGATGTGCTTCTATGCCTAGCATGGTCAGTTTCCAATAGGAAAGCAGGGGGACTGGCAGGATCACCATTCTATTTCTACAATATGTCAGGGAACTCAAAACAGTCTTCCTTATTTTGTTCCAGCTACCGATAATGTTCACAGAAACAGAGATATGACTTTGTGTCAGGGTACTGTACAGCCTAGTGCTCTTTGTAAGCAGATCTTATAGGCTACATTAAGAAACAAAATGGAAATTGGCCGTTCATGTCCTCCAGATCTCTAGGACTAGAACAATATATTGTCCTCTCTTTCCAGGCTGGTCGTCCCAAACAAAGGCTATTCTTCCCTAGACCAGAGTCCGGATGAAAAGCCCCTCGTAGCTCTGGACACAGACAGGTACCTATCCATCCATCCATCTATCTATCTATCTATCTATCTATCTATCTATCTATCATCTATCTATCTGTCATCTATCTATCATCTGTCTATCTGTCATCTATCTATCATCTGTCTATCTGTCATCTATCTATCTATCTATCTATCTATCTATCTATCTATCTATCTATCTATCTATCTATTATCTATCTATCTATCTATCTATTATCTATCTATATTCTATCTATCTATCTATCATCTATCTATCTATTATCTATCTATCTATCTATCTATCTATCTATCTATTATCTATCTATCTATCTATCTATCTATTATCTATCTATCTATCTATCTATCTATCTATCTATTATCTATCTATATTCTATCTATCTATCTATCATCTATCTATCTATCTATCTATCTATCTATCTATCTATCATCTATCTATCATCTATCTATCTATTATCTATCTATATTCTATCTATCTATCTATCTATCTATTATCTATCTATATTCTATCTATCTATCTATCTATCTATCTATCTATCTATCTATCTATTATCTAATCTATCTACTCTATCTACTCTATCTACTCTATCTCTCCATCTATCTATCTCTCCATCATCTCTCTATCTATCTATCCACCTCTCTATCTATCTATCCACCTCTCTATCTATCTATCCACCTCTCTTGCATTGGACTCTTTCACACTTGCGCAGGCTTTTCCACTGCTCTGAAAAGTGGTCCACAGTATACAGAGCGGCTGGAATGTGATATGCCACCTTCTCACCACCTAGACTAACCATGAAAGTCTGCACCACCGTACCACAACCGCGTACATTACATATGGTTGGAAGACGGTTGCTGCACAGCCCTATTCATGTGAATCTGTGACATTCAGCGGTGACACTGCCTGACTATTATTGCCGCCTCTGTAGCATGTGCACAACCCATTCTGGCCACCATTGTGATTTTTTTTTTTGGGGGGGGGGCGGCAGTTGATCCACAGCGGAATGACCTGCTCAACCGCCTAATTTTATTGCCTGGCCGCCTATGTGAACAAGCCCTTTATCCACGTAATTGTATCCATGTATCTCTATTTCTGTCTATATCTCTCTTTTACATTTTTATATAACTCTCCATCTTGTGCGCTCGCTCTCTCTTTATCAATCTTCTCTCTCTTTCTTATCTTTCTCTGTCCATCTGTCTCCACCTTGATGTCTTTTTATCTTACTCTGTCCGTCTCGCTCTCTATACATCACACACTCTCTTTTTTATTCTCTCCCTCTGCCCATAAGGTTTTCTCTCTCTCACTGTCTGTATATCTGGTTCTCTACCTTCCAATCTAACTCTCTCCCTCTGTTTTTCGATCTCTCTTTATTTATATGTCTCTTTTTATCTGTCTATTGCAAAGAAGTCACATAACAATTCAATGATGATATTGAAATAGTTTTAAGCTGTGCTAGAATACCGGCACTCAAAGTTCCTCACATTCTCCCTCCACCCCCTCCCTTTACCTTCTCCTCCTCCCTCCCCTCTCCATCCACCCTCTCCTCTATCTGCACCCTCTCCTCTATCTGCACCCTCTCCTCTATCTGCACCCTCTCCTCTATCTGCACCCTCTCCTCTATCTGCACCCTCCCCTCTATCTGCACCCTCCCCTCTATCTGCACCCTCCCCTCTCCCTCCTCCCTCCCCTCTCCCTCCACCCTCCCCTCTCCCTCCCCTCTCCCTCCTCCCTCTCCTCTCCCTCCTCCCTCTCCTCTCCCTCCTCCCTCTCCTCTATCTGCACCCTCCCCTCTCCCTCCACCTTCTCCTCTCCCTTCACCCTCTCCCTCCACCCTCACCTCTATCTGCACGCTCCCCTCTCCCTCCTCCCTCTCCTCCTATCTGCACCCTCTCCTCTATCTGCACCCTCCCCTCTATCTGCACCCTCCCCTCTATCTGCACCCTCCCCTCTATCTGCACCCTCCCCTCTATCTGCACCCTCCCCTCTATCTGCACCCTCCCCTCTATCTGCACCCTCCCCTCTCCCTCCTCCCTCCCCTCTCCCTCCCCTCTCCCTCCCCTCTCTCCTCTATCTGCACGCTCCCCTCTCCCTCCTCCCTCTCCTCCTATCTGCACCCTCTCCTCTATCTGCACCCTCTCCTCTATCTGCACCCTCTCCTCTATCTGCACCCTCTCCTCTATCTGCACCCTCTCCTCTATCTGCACCCTCTCCTCTATCTGCACCCTCCCCTCTATCTGCACCCTCCCCTCTATCTGCACCCTCCCCTCTATCTGCACCCTCCCCTCTCCCTCCTCCCTCCCCTCTCCCTCCTCCCTCCCCTCTCCCTCCCCTCTCCCTCCTCCCTCTCCTCTCCCTCCCCTCTCCCTCCTCCCTCTCCTCTATCTGCACCCTCTCCTCTATCTGCACCCTCTCCTCTATCTGCACCCTCTCCTCTATCTGCACCCTCTCCTCTATCTGCACCCTCTCCTCTATCTGCACCCTCCCCTCTATCTGCACCCTCCCCTCCTCCCTCCCCTCTCCCTCCACTCTCCCTCCTCCCTCCCCTCTCCCTCCTCCCTCTCCTCTCCCTCCTCCCTCTCCTCTCCCTCCTCCCTCTCCTCTCCCTCCTCCCTCGCCTCTATCTGCACCCTCTCCTCTCCCTCCACCCTCACCTCTCCTTTCACCCTCTCCCTCCACCCTCACCTCTATCTGCACGCTCCCCTCTCCCTCCTCCCTCTCCTCCTATCTGCACCCTCTCCTCTATCTGCACCCTCTCCTCTATCTGCACCCTCTCCTCTATCTGCACCCTCTCCTCTATCTGCACCCTCTCCTCTATCTGCACCCTCTCCTCTATCTGCACCCTCCCCTCTATCTGCACCCTCCCCTCTATCTGCACCCTCCCCTCTCCCTCCTCCCTCCCCTCTCCCTCCTCCCTCCTCCCTCCCCTCTCCCTCCTCCCTCCCCTCTCCCTCCACCCTCCCCTCTCCCTCCCCTCTCCCTCCCCTCTCCCTCCTCCCTCTCCTCTCCCTCCTCCCTCTCCTCTATCTGCACCCTCCCCTCTCCCTCCACCTTCTCCTCTCCCTTCACCCTCTCCCTTCACCCTCTCCCTCCACCCTCACCTCTATCTGCACGCTCCCCTCTCCCTCCTCCCTCTCCTCCTATCTGCACCCTCTCCTCTATCTGCACCCTCCCCTCTCCCTCCTCGCTCCCCTCTCCCTCCTCCCTCCCCTCTCCCTCCACCCTCCCCTCTCCCTCCCCTCTCCCTCCTCCCTCTCCTCTCCCTCCTCCCTCTCCTCCTATCTGCACCCTCTCCTCTATCTGCACCCTCCCCTCTCCCTCCTCGCTCCCCTCTCCCTCCTCCCTCCCCTCTCCCTCCACCCTCCCCTCTCCCTCCCCTCTCCCTCCTCCCTCTCCTCTCCCTCCTCCCTCTCCTCTATCTGCACCCTCCCCTCTCCCTTCACCCTCCACCCTCACCTCTATCTGCACGCTCCCCTCTCCCTCCTCCCTCTCCTCCTATCTGCACCCTCTCCTCTATCTGCACCCTCCCCTCTCCCTCCACCTTCTCCTCTCCCTTCACCCTCTCCCTCCTCCCTCTCCCTCCACCCTCACCTCTATCTGCACCCTCTCCTCTCCCTCCACCCTCTCCTCTCCCTCCACCCTCTCCTCTCCCTCCACCCTCTCCTCTATCTGCACCCTCTCCTCTCCCTCCACCCTCTCCTCTATCTGCACCCTCTCCTCTCCCTCTACCCTCCACCTTCGCCTCTCTCTACACCTCCTCTCCCTGCACCCTCTCCTCTCCCTCCACTCTCTCCTCTCCCTCCACCCTCTCCTCTCCCTTCACCCTCTTCTCTCCCTTCACCTTTTCCTCCTCTCTTCACCCTCTCCTCTCCCTCCACCTTCTCCTCTCCCTCCACCCTCTCCATCTCCCTCCACCCTCTCCTTCTAACCTCTCCCCTCCCTCCACCCTCTTCCCTCCTCCAACCGCTCCCCTCCCTCCTACCTCTTCCCTCCTCCAACTACTCCCCTCCCTCCATTCTCTTCCTTCCTCCATTCTCTTCCTTCCTCCACCCTCTCCTCTCCCTCATCCTCTCCTCTCCCTCATCCTCTCCTCCCACTCTACCCTCCAACCTCTCCATCTCCCTCCACCCTCTCCTCTCCCTCCACCCTCTCCTCTCCCTCCACCCTCTTCCTTCCTCCACCCTCTCCTCTCCCTCATCCTCTCCTCTCCCTCATCCTCTCCTCTCCCTCATCCTCTCCTCTCCCTCATCCTCTCCTCTCCCTCATCCTCTCCTCCCACTCTACCCTCCAACCTCTCCATCTCCCTCCACCCTCTTCCTTCCTCCACCCTCTCCTCTCCCTCATCCTCTCCTCCCACTCTACCCTCCACCCTCTCCTCTACCTCCACCCTCTCCTCTCCCTCTCTTCCTCCATCCTCTCACTTCTCCATGCCCTTGAATGTCTGCTGAATTTTACCAGAGTAGATTTACATTTTTACAATACTCAGTATAAGGATGATGAATTAAGTGGTACCTTTCTGGATATTTTATCATCAGAGTCATTCATAACTTTCAATACTATCCTCTCTCTCCCCCCTCTCTCTCTCTTTCCCCTCTCTCTCCTCCCCCTCTCTCTCCTCTCCCCCCCCCTCTCTCTCTCCTCTTCCCCCCCCTCTCTCTCCTCTCCCCCCCCTCTCTCTCTCCTCTTCCCCCCCTCTCTATCTCCTCTCTTTCCCCCCCCCCCCTCTCTCCTCTCTCTCTCCTCTCCCTCTTCCCTCCTCTCTCTCTTCCCTCCTGTGAATTGCATCCCAATAATGAACTGTTCTCTTTCCATTCTCTCTCTCTCTCAGTGACGATGACTTTGACATGTCCAGATATTCGTCTTCAGGGTATTCCTCCGCCGAGGTGAGTTGGTGATTGGAGATGATGCTGATGTATACTTCTTTGTGTCCAATCCTGAGATAATCCCCCAGATCCAACAGCTGCACCATCGCTGGCTGCTATCACGGCCCACAGAGACTAAGATGTCTGTAATACTTAAACATCAAGTAGGAGAATTCAACATCTAAGTAACTCCGGGAACACAGACCACCCACTGAGTGCTCCCACCATGCACACCGGTGTTCATGATACACCCTGAATTCTCTGATTAGATGGTCTCTATAGTTGCCAGAATTCTTCGTTTCTGATTGACATCAAATCTCAGTGTGCAGATATAAAGCCGGAGTGTTCGGGCTTTGTCTGCTCCTTTTCACCCGGATGTCCTGTGAAAGGTCTGCTGAATTTTACCAGAGTAGATTTACATTTTTACAACATCCAGGATAAGGATGATGAATTAAGTGGTCACTTTCAGGATATTTCATCATCAGAGTAATTCATAACTTTCCATACTATGTTTTCTTTTTTTTTTCTACCTCTTTTTTTTTATTTCTTTCTCTCTCTCTCTCTCGGTCTTTTTTTTCTCTCACTTTCTTTCTTTTTCTCTCTTTCGCTCTTTTTCTTTCTATCTCTGTTTCTTGCTCTTTCTCTCTCTTATTCTTTCTTTCTTTTCTTTTTTCTTTTCTTTTTCGTCCTCTCTTTCTCTTCCTCTCTCTTTCTCTTCCTTTCTTTCTCTCTTCCTTTCTTTCTCTCTTCCTTTCTTTCTCTCTTCCTTTCTTTCTCTCTTCCTTTCTTTCTCTCTTCCTTTCTTTCTCTCTTCCTTTCTTTCTCTCTTCCTTTCTTTCTCTTCCTCTCTCTTTCTCTTCCTCTCTCTTTCTCTTCCTCTCTCTTTCTCTTCCTCCTCTCTCTTTCTCTTCCTCCTCTCTCTTTCTCTTCCTCCTCTCTCTTTCTCTTCCACTCTCTTTCTCTTCCTCTCTCTTTCTCTTTCTCTCTCTCCCTCTCTTTCTCTCTCTCTCCCTCTCTTTCTCTCTCTCTCCCTCTCTTTCTCTCTCTCTCCCTCTCTTTCTCTCTCTCCCTCTCTTTCTCTCTCTCCCTCTCTTTATCTCTCTCCCTCTCTTTCTCTCTCTCCCTCTCCCCCTCCCTCTCTTTTGCTTCCTCTTTCCATTTTTCTTGCTCTCCTTGTCTCTTTTTCTTTGTCTCTTTTCTCTTTCTTATTTTCTCTTTCTTTTCTTTTCTTTTCCTTTCTCGTTCTCTCTCTCTCTCTCTCTCTCTCTCTCGCTCTCTTTTTTCTCTTCCATTCTTTCACTCGTTTTTTCATTTTTTCGCTCTTTTTTTTCTTTTCACTCTTCCTCTCTTTCTCACTTTCTTTTTTTCTCTCTCCCTCTCTCTCTGTTTCTTGCTCTCTTTTTTTTTCTCTCCCATTCTTTCTCTTTTTTCTTTTCTTTCCTTTCTCTCGTTTTCTTTTTTTTTTTCTCTTTCTTCTCTTTTACTTTTTCCTCTATTTTTCTTTTCTTTTTCCCCCCTCTCTCTCTCTCTCTCTCTCTCTATTGTGCATTGTAGTGTAGACAGTGAATGTACTCTGCACATTCTCTCTCTCTCTCTCTCTCTCTCGCGCTCTCGCGTGCGCGCTCTTTTTCTTTCTATCTCTGTTTCTTGTTCTTTCTCTCTCTTATTCTTTCTTTTCTTTCATTCTTTTTTCTTTTCTTTTCTCCTTTTCTTTTTTTTCTTTTTCTTTTCTTTTCTTTTCTCTTTCTACCTCTCTCTCCCTCCCTTTCGCTTCCTCTTTCCATTTTTCTTGCTCTCTTTGTCTCTCTTTTCTCTTTCATATGTTCTCCCTTTCTTTCTTTTCTTTTTTTCTTTTCTCGTTTTCTCTTTCTCTCTCTCTCTCTCTCGCTCTTTTTTTCTCTTCCATTCTTTCACTCGTTTTTTCTTTTCTTTCGCTCTTTTTTTTCTTCTTTTCTCTCTTTCTCACTTTATTTTTTCTCTCTCTCCCTCTCCCTCTCTCTCTCTTTGTTTCTTGCTCTCTTTTTTTTCTCTCCCATTCTTTCTCTTTTTTCTTTTCTTTCCTTTCTCTCTTTTCTTTTTTTTCTTGCTTCTTTCTTCTTCTTTCTTCTTTCTTGCTCTAATTTTTGCGCTTTTTTTCTCTTCCATTCTTTCGCTCTTTTTTTTCTTCTTTTCTTTTGCTCTTTTTCTTTTCTTTTCTCTCTTCCTCTCTCTCTTTCTCACTTTCTTTTTTTCTCTCTCCCTCTCTCTCTGTTTCTTGCTCTCTTTTTTTTTTTCTCTCCCATTCTTTCTCTTTTTTTCTTTCTTTTCTTTCCTTTCTCTCTTTTTCTTTTTTTTCTTTCTTTTTTCTCTCTCTTTCTTCTCTTTTATTTTTCCTCTAATTTTCTTTTCTTTTCTCTTTCTTTCTCTCTTCCTATTGCACAGTGTAGAGTAGACGCTGAATGTACTCCGCACATTCTTCCCCCTCCAGCTCCCAGCCCACGTACGGCCTGTTCCCACGCCTGGCTTCAGTGCCAGTACAAGCTCCTCTGTAGTTTCCCTGAATGTCATGGGCTCCCTGGGGCTGTCCCAGAGTCACGCTGTGATGAAGTCTTCTGTCACGCAGTCCTTTATATGACGGATGGGCATTTCGGGAGGGCTGACTGTAGAACTAGAGTACCCTGCACACAGCTTTAACCCCTGAGTGACCAACCAGCAGAGACCTTTCCGTTAACTCTCTGCTCCTGTACCATGGCGGACGTCCACGATGTCTCATTTTTAGATTGCACGTGCGTGCTCCTTTTAGGGTGAATTTGTGCCCACACAAGCGCTCAGTGTGTTCTAATATTGAAGTATTTTCAATGGACTATATATATATTTGTTGGACCAGAAAGTGCCTAACAGCCAGTGTCACCAAAAAAAATTATCGGGAGCCAAACTCAGTGGTTTAAGCTGCTTATCATCTCCATTTCATGGCAAACACCTGAAAAAGCAGTGTTGTGAAAACACAACTACTATCATAGGAATAGGCCTCTGTCAAGAAGTGGAGAGCGATATCTGATGTATTACCGCATCACAACTACGGCACCACCTGCCTGGAGTTTGCATGTTGTCCCTGTGTCTGTGTGGGTTTCCTCCAGGTACTCCGGTTTCCTCCCACACTCCAAAGACATGCTGGTAGGTGAATTGGATCCTGTCTAAATTGGCCCTAGTATGTGTATGTATGAATGTAGAGTGTGGGTCCTCGGGCCTACCCTGAAGTCTAGGGGGAGGATGTGTGGCCTTTTGGTTCCTTCCTCCCCTGTCCTTAGGGGATCTCTCTTCGGGAGAGCCCCCTGACCTAGTACTTGGTGGCTGGCTTAGGCTAGCCACAAGGAAAGGGGTCCGCCAGGCCTTTTGGCTAGGTGGACCATATGGGAACCTTCGTCTCCGTCAGGAGCTTCGTGCCCCGGGGGATCAGGGTAGAGATCCTACCCCTTCGGGGGGGGGGGGTGGACAAAGCACACCCCTAAGTGCACTTTTTTGTGTTGCTTTTGCACTAGCACGTTTCTTGTTCACTTACGGCTTTTCGTTTTTCGCACTTTCGCAGACTTAAAAAAAAATAAAAAAATTTGTATGTATGAATGTAAGTTGGGGACCTTAGATTGTACGCCCCTTGAGGGTTAGGGACTGGTGTGAATGTACAATATATATGTAAAGCGCGGCGTAAATTGACGGCGCTATATAAGTACCTGAAATAAATAAATAAATCCCATTCAAAATAATTGGGCTTCCAATGTACCCTTATGTGCCTAACAAGGCCGCGGCTTTCGGCGTGCTACAATACAGGTATGTTTTCTTACTGCGTTTGGGTGGCATTGTAAAAAAAAGAAAAAAAAAAATCAGCGCATGTTACATATACTACTAGAATGTAGAGATGTGAATCCAGCCTTATAAATGCAATCATTTGATGATTGCAACGTTGGCGGTTGCAATCAACCATTTTAGTCCAGGGTCAAAGCAACATCAATGGGATGAGGAGAAAAAATTGTTTTCCCTCTCTCCGAGAATGTTCCCGTATGGCCGCTTTACATACATTATGGTTACACACTCGAATCAAATTATTTTCTTCTTCTTCTTTGTGTGCAGAAATTGATTTCTTGAAGCTGATCTCCATGCAAATAAAAAAAAAAATACTATAAATCCTCCCTTTCCAATCCTTCAAAAGACAGAGATTTTTTTTTTTTTTTTTTTTTTTTTTAACTTTCATGCTTCTTTTCTCCAGATATTTGTATTTCTCTTAAGTTCATTGACAGGCACAGCGTTTTTCCATTCATGACCATAGGGTTATAGCGCCATCTACAGGAATAGGACACTAGGCAGAAAAAAAGAAGACAGCACCACCTATGGGCAGTCCTGGTATAAACCCCCTCTCTGCTATAGGCAAGCCAGTTATTTCTGTCTAGTGTTTCAGGACCTAGTTCCCTGCTGGGGCTTGTGTTTTTTTTGTGATCATGGAATGCCCATAGAAAGGCCTGGTGGAAGTCGACTTCCGAGGCCATCAGAAAACAGTGGCAGAGGAAACCTCTGCCACTGTTTTCTGATGGCCTCGGAAGTCGACTGTCAGACTTATGCCATTTAGGGTTGGGTTTCCCCTTTTCCTATCACAGCACACCCCACCAGGGCAATTAGTACCTCTTGGGTGTGGCAGCATCAGCCCTCTGCATCTCAGGTTTGCAAGGCAGCTATCTGCTCACCAAATTTGACAATGTTGATGTGTTTGCATCTTTGAATGCATGTTTTAGCCTCAATGTTCTGTAGGCCACTGTTCCTTGTTTCCCCTTGGGGGTCTATGTGGGTGGTTGACATGTTTGGGTGCTCCAGGCTTTTGCTTGCCCGCCCCACTATGGGGCACTGCTTTTTGCTTGCCCGTCCCACTATGGGGCACTGCTTTGGGATGTCCCTATGGTCAAGAATGACAAGAGCTCTGTCTGTCAATGAATGTAAGAAAAAACAGGATTTTTTGTTCCTCACCTTAAAATCACTTTCTGAGTACATTGACGGACGCACCGCCCACCCCTCTATTGGTGCTTTTTACTTTTCTTGTACTGCTTTGTGACTAACTGACCTGCCTATGGCAAAGAAAGCTAGAACTGCCCATAGGAGGTGCTGTGTTCTTCTTCTTTTTTTTTTTTTTTTTTTTTCTGCCTAGTATCATACTCCTGTAGGTGGCCCTATACCCCTATGGTCAAGAATGAGAAAAGCTGTTCCCGTCAATGAACTCGGAGGTAGGGATTTTATGGTAGGTAACATCAAATCAGGGGCGGACTGACCATTTGGAAACTCGGGCACTGCCCGAGGGCCCGGGGTCAGTAGGGGGCCCCATGAGATGCCCCTGGTACCTTTTTCATAGGCTTTTTTGAGTTTGGGCAAGGACACAGGGGCCCCATGATCCCCTATTGCCCGGGGGCCCCATGAGTTGTCAGTCCGCCCCTGCATCTAATCCTGTTTTTTTCCTGCTCCTCGATGCTATCGCTGGACTCTAAATGACCGCCCTTTAGTGGCAGCCTGTGGGAAGGTCTGTTGGTGAGGTTGAACAGCCTGTGGGAGGAATTGGACAGCCTGGGGAAGGGTGTAGTATCTGCATGGTGTGGGCAGGGTTTTGTTAATGGGACAGTTATTGGAGTCTTCATGAGCTGTGACAGTGGAGTAGAGCAGTGTTTCCCAACCTTTCTTCAGTCCCGAGGCACCCTTTAATATTATGGACAGTCCTAAGGGACCCCATTCTAAAATGTGAAAAACTATTCTAATAGTTTTATATAACGCAGCAACATCCACACATGTAGGACACCCAACATTTAGAGGTGATTTATTCTTCCAAAGCAAATACACTTTTGCACACTGGTACCAACTAGTATTCCATTGTTTCTCTTCTCCCTCAGTTTGTCTCCATCACTGAGCTAATATGACCCCAGCACTGATGGAGAGGGGTGGGGGAGGGTCAAACTAGGATGCTGTGCAGGCAACTGACATCCTCCTTATCAACTGATGATGTCATTGATTGTCAGGACGCCGGCAGCTAGAAGGTCGTAATGGTGCACAATGAAAACCTGTGGATTTATGTAATTAAAAGGGAAGCTTGTTCCACCCGCTGGCTTGTATTCAAGTGTTGGGCAATTTTAAGACATTTTGCCAAGGCAGCCCTGAAGAAACCTCAAGACACCCGAGGATGCCTGGGCACCCTGGTTGAGAAAGACTGGAGTAGAGAACTCATAAACTACCTGGGCTACCCAGTTCAACTTGTAAGCCATCCCCAGTCTAACAATGGCCATAACACGAGGAACATGGTTGGGTTTAACTTATCAAAGAGGGTCAATCCCCCTCTTTGATAAGTTATACCTATCCATGTTCCTTGTGTTATAGCCATTGTTGGACTGGGGCTGGCTTGCAAGTTGAACTGGTTAGCCCAGGTAATTTGTTTAATGCCCGTCCATGTTCACTGCTGCAAAAGTCAGTTATAGACAAGGGAGGTGACCAACTTCTCTCGCATGGAGTAGAGAACTCCCCTGTCATTGTTTTTAGCAACCTAGGCCAGAAACTGTAGGTTTCAGCAGAAAGGGGACTATGCTTTGCAAGGCAGATCACTGCTGGGGGCTTCTTGTGTTGATAGGCAACTCTCCCCGGCAAGGTTAAGATGAGGCTGGGGGGGAAGATTTGTTAAGCAACCAGGGAATTTTGAAGTACCCATTGGTGCTCCAACATGGAGATGCAAACCCATCTCCCACCTGCTCCAGATCTTCAGAATGCTTGGAAGCATTACAAGGGGCGGGGAGAAGACCGGTCACCCTGCATTTAGGAATCTGACAGAGCTGAGTGGTCTCTATCCCAAAAATGAAGGTCCTTCTAGGAGAAATAAGGCCACTATTTTTGAAGAGTTTGGACCATCGGAAGAGTGCAGAAAAATAAAAATCTTGGATGTGTGACAGGTGAGCGTGTCTGTACTAAACTTGTTTTCTTTTTTGCCCGGAGATCAGCTTTAATCGATTGTCTATGTGTCAGAAAGTGACAATTCACATATGTGGAGGTTTCACAAGCACAGAACAAAGAGGCTTTATAGAAAATGTTGACGGAACTGAAAACTGAACGTACCATACGTGAGCGGCGGTGGAACCACGAGCAGGCATCGTACTGTCAGCAAAATTCTCACGTTTCCCTAGCAATTAGAGAACAATTTAGGATCTTTATTACCCAAGAATAATCCCGCGTTCTTTCCTTCCTTTTTTATGTCTGAAATAAACAAGTCTGGCGCTCGCCGTGTTTCTGCTGTAAAAACATCCCTTTATACTGGATAAATTCAGAGGCTATTTTCACCCAGGGAAAGCAATTTACTCGGAGCTGAAAATTCCCCCGCAGATCTGTACAGAGAGGTGAAGCATGGACGCACACGATAAAATATATGGCTGATGAAAAGCTTCCACAGCAGCAAAAGAAACATGTTTAATATTTATGTACTATTAACTGTTCATATGGCAGAAGCCTTAAAGTGAAGCTATCAGTTCTACAACTAACAGTTATTAGGGAATTGTTCAGTGGTCGTGGGGCTTTGCTTCGGTGAGTGTGGGGCTTTGCTACACTGCTATTGGAAGTGGTTTCAGTGGCTGTGGGGCTTAATTCAGGTGGGCTTGGCTCTGGTAGAGGTTGGACTTGGCTCCAACGGATATGGTGCTTGGCTTCAGCCAAGGCAGGTTTTGGTGCTAGTGGGGGTGTGGCTTAGTTCCATTGGGTTTGTATTTGGCTCCAGTATTGTTTGGACTTGGCTCTAGCGAGTGTAGGGCTCAACTACAGTGGGGACAAGGCATAGTCCCATCTGTGATAGGATTTAGTTCTACTGACTTAGCTCCAACAGGTATAGGACTTTGCTGAATGGGGCAGGACTTTGTTCAGTGGTGGTGGGGCTTAGTTCCAGTGGGGTTGGAGTTTGCTCCAGTAGAGGTTGGACTTGGCTCCAACAGGCATAGGGCTTTGTTTGGGTAAGGCCAAGACTTAGTGCCAGTGGTGGTGGTGCTAAGTTCAGACTGAGTTGGACTTTGCTCCAGTAGAGGTTGGACTTGGTTCCAACAGGTTTAGAGCTTTGCTCAGGAAAGGGAAGGACTTAATGCCAGTGTTGGTGGAGCTTAGTTTGGATGGGGTTGGACTTTGCTCCAGTAGAGATTGGACTTGGCTCCAACAGGTATAGGGCTTTGGTTGGGTAAGGCCATGGCTTAGTGCCAGTGGTGGTGGGGCTTAGTTCAGATTTAGTTGGACTTTGCTCCAGTAGAGGTTGGACTTGGTTCCAACAGGTTTAGAGCTTTGCTCAGGAAGGGGCAGGGCTTAATGCCAGTGTTGGTGGAGCTTTGTTCGGATGGGGTTGGATTTTGCTCCAGTAGAGGTTAGAGTTGGTTTCAACACTTATAGGGCTTTGCTCAGGTAGGGGCAGGGCTAAGTGCCAGTGGTGGTGGGGCTTAGTTTCAGTGGGAATGGACTTTGCTTCTGTATGGGTTGGACTAGTTCCTCTGACATGGGCAGGGCTTAGTACCAGTGGTGGTGAGGCTTAGCTCCAGTAAAGCCATGGCTTAACTCCACCCAATGCAAGCAAGCTTTAGCAGTGCAGAAATTAAGGCCTACAGTATGTAGATCGTTTTCTCATGATCAAAGGCTTCCCAGGAGCTTCAAAAATAATTTGAAGTTTTGGATGATACCGTCAATCTTTTGATGGCTGCTCTTTAAACATATTGTTGACTTGGATGCTTTTTGGGAAATCTCTCATGAGAAATGGTGCTTTCCACACTAGGCCAGAACACATTTGCAATTGACTCTGGGTAAATGCCTTCTTCTCTTCGGTGGAGATTCACATTGCACTGTTTACTTTTGTTTTTTAGCACATTTTATTGAAATATCACACCATGACATTTCATAGAGTTCTACTGGGCAGCATGCAGTGTCTTGCTCTGCACTGGGAAAAAAAGTACTGCATGCCCACACCGAAGCCCTTGTCTTGCAGTAGAGGGTACAATAGAACTGCCCTGGAATAGCTGCCTAACGCAGTCCCACCGCACCTGGTCTGAATGGACCACTAGAAGGTGTTGCCTGTTCCAGTATTTATTTCCTTGTCAGGGTTTCTATTGCTGTCTGAGACCCCCACTGGGAAGACTTTCTCTCACTTTTTGCCCCTGTGACACCAGCACAAGAAACGGTGTTGCATTTTCACTGGCACAACACATTCAGAAATTTATAAAAACACCTTTTACATTGAGCGGGAAAAGCTTAGGTTCTCTGTAATGTTTTGCGATTTAGATTTCTCTGTGTCAGTGAACAAGAATTGGAGGAAATCTCCCCACTTAATATGCATTGAAAACTGAGGATCTAACCCTTCCCAACTCTCTACACCAAAACAAAAATAAAAAACGGTCTATAAATAGTCTTTTGTACAAGCAGAACCCTTGATTACGTATGTGACGGGAGTCACTTTGGGTGGGGGGGCCCATGGAACCCAGCTTACTTTGGAGAGGCGGGGAGACCCCTGTCTCAGCTCCCCATATCCCTATTATGTGTAAGTCACCCTGTGCCTGTTAGAGGTACAGGGTGATCTGTCCTAATATTGTGTAGACATGTATAGGTGGGGTGGGGGTTGTGGATTGTTTGGTGTTGTGGGTCTGCATCCCATTGTTCTGTTGTTTGTTAGGCTTGGGAGCAAACTATTATGGTATGTATGTGTTTATGTGTATTAGCTTAGTGGGGGTTGTGTCTCCAGCAGCCCTCCCTCTTGATGGGATGGTCTGCTGGTGTGAAGTTGGAATACCTGTGTGTCTCTTGTTACTAAATGTAGATTGCCCCGCCCTGTGTCATTATGCAGGGAGGGGGGGGGGATTGGCCCCTGAGTGTATATATCTTGTATCTGTGTTCAAATAAAGTAGTCTACCTCTGGTTTACTTCAAGACTGGTGTCGTCTAGTCTTGTATGGTCGGCTGTGGAGTCTGTGGTTGGTGTTCGGACGGGGAAGCGGTAGTCTAACGGAAGTACCCAAGCGCAGTCTGGGGTCAGTTTCGTTACAATGTACATATGGCAAAATATAATATAAAATGTAGTCCATATTAATTACAAAATATACATTGCACTCTTAATAGAAAATATTCACAGCTGCTACCTTAAAAAAATCAAACCTATACAAAAAGAACTTAAAAAGGAAGAGCAATAACGTAATGTGCAGTTCTTCAAAGAAGGAATGCACATCAATTCTTCATCATATATAAGAAATAGTTGATATACAAAATCACAAAAAAGAACAATAATCCAGCTATGGTTTCCAAATCCACCTCAGCAAGGGCAAATACACCCAGCACATGTTCCACCACATTTTGGACAGCAGCTGACCCTAAGTTAGGCCCTAAATATAGGAAGGCCAAATAACGTGCTTTGTTGTATCCTTAAATCCACTTCAAATCATAAGAGGATGGTAATCCAGGGTATAGACCTGCCAATAATTGTGCAGTATGGAGGATTATACAGATTTCTTCCCAGGAATAAATAAAGCAAATCGCAATAATGAAATATGAAAGTAGGAGTGAAGAATTACTTTATTACATCGAGTAGATTGTACGGGAAAAAACTGGCTTACGTGATTCGGCAGTAAGCCTTAATCATAGCTATGATGGCTGTGATCGTTGCCGATACCTGTAAGCCAGTGTTACCTGCATACTCCACTCAATGTAATATGATGTAATATACTCTTCCGAAGGAAGGACAAGTTGTCGGCTCTTCACTCCTTACTTTCCTGTCGCTTCAGTTTTGGGAAGACACTTTGACCCAGGAGCACCACCAATCTCCCTCCTTGGGGAATCCATTTGGTGATAGTATCTTTCTCTTTATGCCAATAGTGAAATACTTTCAGAAGAATTTATTGCACTGATAGGTTATAAAATTCATGTTTATTGCAAAATTAGCACTATACAGTGGGGATCGAAAGTTTGGGCACCCCAGCTAAAAATTTGTATTAATGTGCATAAAGAAGCCAAGGAAAGATGGAAAAATCTCCAAAAGGCATCAAATTACAGATTAGACATTCTTATAATATGTCAACAAAAGTTAGATTTTATTTCCATCATTTGCACTTTCAAAATAACAGAAAACAAAAAAATGGCGTCTGCAAAAGTTTGGGCACCCTGCAGAATTTATAGCATGCACTTCCCCCTTTGCCAAGCTGAGACCTGCCAGTGTCATGGATTGTTCCCAATCATCGTCTGGGAAGACCAGGTGATGTCAATCTCAAAGGTTTTAAATGCCCAGACTCCTCTGACTTTGCCCCAACAATCAGCACCATGGGTTCTTCTAAGCAGTTGTCTAGAAAACTGAAACTGAAAATAGTTGATGCTCACAAAGCTGGAGAAGGCTATAAGAAGATAGCAAAGCGTTTTCAGATGTCAATATCCTCTGTTCGGAATGTAATTAAGAAATGGCAGTCATCAGGAACAGTGGAAGTTAAAGCAAGATCTGGAAGACCAAGAAAAATATCAGACAGAACAGCTCGCAGGATTGTGAGAAAAACTATTCAAAACCCACGTTTGTCTGCACGATCCCTCCAGAAAGATCTGGCAGACACTGGAGTTGTGGTCACTATTCCACTATAAAGAGATACTTGTACAAATATGGTCTTCATGGAAGAGTCATCAGAAGAAAACCTCTTCTACGTCCTCACCACAAAAATCATCGTTTGAACTTTGCAAATGAACATATAGACAAACCTGAAGCATTTTGGAAACAAGTTCTGTGGACCGATGAGGTTAAAATTGAACTTTTTGGCCGGAATGAGCAAAGGTACGTTTGGAGAAGAAGGGGCACAGAATTTAATGAAAAGAACCTCTGTCCAACTGTTAAGCATGGGGTTGGATCAATCATGCTTTGGGGTTGTGTTGCAGCCAGTGGCACAGGGAACATCTCACGAGTAGAAGGAAAAATGGATTCAATAAAATTTCAGCAAATTTTGGATGGTAACTTGATGCCATCTGTGAAAAAGCTGAAGTTAAAGAGAGGATGGCTTCTACAAATGGATAATGATCCTAAACACACCTCGAAATCCACGGGGGATTACATCAAGAGGCGTAAACTGAAGGTTTTGCCATGGCCTTCACAATCTCCTGACCTCAACATAATTGAAAATCTATGGATAGACCTTAAAAGAGCCGTGCGTGACAGACAGCCCAGAAATCTCAAAGAACTGGAAGACTTTTGTAAGGAAGAATGGGCAAAGATACCTCAAACAAGAATTGAAAGACTCTTGGCTGGCTACAAAAAGCGTTTACAAGCTGAGATACTTGCCAAAGGGGGCAGTACAAGATATTAACTCTGCAGGGTACCCAAACTTTTGCAGATGCCATTTTTTTGTTTTCTGTTATTTTGAAAGTGTAAATGATGGAAATAAAATCTAACTTTTGTTGACATATTATAAGAATGTCTAATCTGTAATTTGATGCCTTTTGGAGATTTTTCCATCTTTCCTTGGCTTCTTTATGCACATTAATACAAATTTTTACCTGGGGTGCCCAAACTTTCGATCCCCACTGTATATACAGTGCATATTGCAACTGCCAGGTTCGAGGTAGAGCAAGGTTCCCAAGAGAACCTCAAGATCAGTACCATGAATGTGGTGACCCAATTTTGATCCTTTTTATATAGTATAAGCCTTGTGTTAGGCGACATGAAGAGGCACGCTGACATCCTGTATCTAACAACGTTGTTGTCTTTTGCCCTTGCAGCAGATCAACCAAGACTTGAACATCCAGCTGCTGAAAGATGGCTACCGATTAGACGAGATCCCGGATGACGAAGACCTGGATCTTATACCCCCGAAATCTGTCAACCCCACCTGCATGTGTTGCCAAGCCACCTCGTCTACTGCCTGCCATATCCAGTAATGTGCGAGGGGGGTCACAATCTGTGCATTCCACGATAACTGTAAATCTTAACAGCCATTGCTTCCTCCTATGGTAGGACACGCACCGATTTGTGTTCATGGAGCCAGGAGAAACCAAAAACAATCCATTCTCTTATAATATCTGCCAGGATATGTGACCCTCTACCTAGTGTGTGGACTGATGCGTTGAACACATGGGCCTTCTCTTTCAGGCCAGAGCGGTTAGTGACACAGTGATAGTGTGAGCTTCCCATCACCCTGTAGACATTGGAAGCTGGGAGGATAGCAGTGGGGCAGTCATGTAGACCAAACAAGGTGGCCAGAACCCAACTAGACATCCTATAGTCAAATATTTTTAGCTTTATTTAGATTGAAGGATACATCCAAGTATCTAGCATCTCCTGCTTACCTGCGTCAGACTGTCCTGCTCCTTGATGATAGACATTTTGGCCAGTGTTATAGATGAGAAGGCCATGAGTTACCACACTGGATTCATGTAGAGACATACGTCGGTGTAGACTCGCCTAAACACACGTGGAGCTCCATAGAGTAACATGTATATAGCAATGCCATGTTGAGTGTGTGGAGGTGAAACCAAAATTGTTTCTTGTTCAGCATTATTTGTTATGTTTGTAGTAATCACACTACCTAACTCCTCCTTTTTTTCTTTTTTTAGTGGGGGTTATAGGTTTTGTCCCCAAACAGAGAAGGACTTAGCACTTAATCACTAAGGTTGCTTTTGTAGTGAGATGCCAGGGGTCACTTCCAGTGAAGTTTTGAGATCCAAGATGAGCCCCATCCTTTAAACACTTTTAGGTTTTTTCAAAAGTCTTCTTAGATCTACCATGTTTATATGATAAACAATTACGGCAAACAGCCTATACTGAAACCACAATAGATGATCCATGAGCAGCACGTTCTGTTATCATGATGTTCCACATTCAGCAAACAGCGACACCCAATTGCTCCAACACCTTTAGGGATGGAATGACCATGATTAAGACCTCCTTCCTCTCTTTGGTTTCTTCTGTCTCCATGTTTTTGTCCATATTTTACAAACAAATAGAAAATTCTGATATTCTAACAATGAATTTGAGTCTTTCGGATTTAAACACCCGTACACTATTCACCATCACTTTTCCCCCTCTGCTGCCCCAATGCGTCTTCACTAACCTTTCTCTCACTGACCCCCGACCTGATATTTTGTGAGGCTGGAGCGATGGGGCGGTTTTCCAGAGCAGACGAGGGTGGCTCCACTCTGTATTCTATAAAGGAGCGTGTCGTCTCTTGCATGTTCATCGCGTTTTGTCTGATGTCTTGAAGGATAATCAGATCTAAAGATGAATGAATAGATTGGGGTATCTTGTGGATTGGCCCGATCTGGTCCTCTTGGTGTTTCTTCTCATCACGTGAGCAATGAGTTGCCTGATTTCCCAATTGCAGGCAATTCTGTTTCATGATTTAGTTATAACATTATCTGCATGTATGTATTTAGGAGAATTGGAAAGGTACAATTTATTGGAATGGAGAAGGTCAATCCGCACGATTCGCAGACGTTTACTCATCTCAGATCACGTTTATTACTCTTGTAAGTGCACATCCGGTAAGAATTGCAGACACAGACGGGCCAACCCTACTGATCCAAGTGAACGTTTGTTATCGTTCTTCAATCCCCACAAGTAGCAGAAACTGCCTAGATAGACTGCAGAACCTACAGGGTGCTACAAGTCAACTTATACCAACCCCAGCTGTCCCTACTGAAGGCCTCTTTGGCTCTAGAAAAATGCACTACTGGGCAAAGGAAGACGAATGGGTGTTTCTCAGACTCCAAAGTCACAGTGAAGTGGATTGTAGGGGCCTCAAGCATTTAGATATGTGGTGCCCTCACTATATCAAGTGCTTCATTGTCCTGGAGAATAAGCAAAGGCCAATTATGTAAGAGGTCCTACATGTAAAAATAATATGCAAAAAATTACAGGAAAAATATTTTATTTTATCAACACCCCCAGTAACTACATATATACAGTAAACTATACTTTAGTGTAGGAATCACACGTTCTATATGTCTAGTCACCAAATCCATAAGTTTGATGACTGTGTGTGTGCCTAGAGCGCCGTATAGACACAGTGAACACATGCTGCCAATTTCATGTAGATAACATAAAAAGAAAATCTTTATTTAGTAGGAATTGACTGCATGAAGGAGACTGATGGATTTTTGAAGTGCCTTCGGACAGAAGAAATTGTGCATGTCTTATAGATTGTTCCAGCTGTTATCTTCCAGACACTTTCAAGCCAAGTTATCCTTCATTCCAGAGAGTAGCACAGTTTGTTCTTTATAGTTTGAGTGTAGAAACACAAAGTTCTCTTCTTTGTCAGTGTACAAATTAGTGGGATTCTTCCTTCTTCACAATGGCAGTCCACCAAATATTAATCCCTGACACCAAGACATTTTTCTCAATTTACACAATTGTTCACAAGGATATTAAAATACAACACTAGGACGTCACGTTCTCCAGGAGGTTTCTGGCCATTGGATGGTCCAAAAGAAGAAATTTTGGTGGAATTCTATCTTCTCTCATCAGCTTAGTGAGCATATCTGTGGTTTTTGAATTGTCATAAATGTAACTTCAGAGACTTTAACACATTATTTATACATGGCTTGAACTTCAGCAGATGCTTCCAAAACTAATGTATGGTGCAGACCTGGATTTCTACGTTTATGTTTTGAACAGATATGTTTTTTTTTTTTAATAATCTTAGTTGTTTTGTTGGAAATACATTTAAGCCTATATGAGATCTATGCGAATAGCTGTGGAAATATCCCCATGCTAACCCTCTGTGGAAATATCCCCATGCTAGCCTGCTGTGGAAATATCCCCATGCTAGCCTGCTGTGGAAATATCCCCATGCTAACCCTCTGTGGAAATATCCCCATGCTAGCCTGCTGTGGAAATATTCCCATTCTAGCCCTCTGTGGAAATATCCCCATGCTAACCCTCTGTGGAAATATCCCCATGCTAGCCCTCTGTGGAAATATCCCCATGCTAGCCCTCTGTGGAAATATCCCCATGCTAGCCCTCTGTGGAAATATCCCCATGCTAGCCCGCTGTGCAAATATCCCCATGCTAGCCCTCTGTGGAAATATCCCCATGCTAGCCCGCTGTGGAAATATCCCCATGCTAGCCCTCTGTGGAAATATCTCCATGCTATCCCGCTGTGGAAATATCCCCATGCTAGCCCTCTGTGGAAATATCCCCATGCTAGCCCTCTGTGGAAATATCCCCATGCTAGCCCTCTGTGGAAATATCTCCATGCTATCCTGCTGTGGAAATATCCCCATGCTAGCCCTCTGTGGAAATATCTCCATGCTAGCCTGCTGTGTAAATATCCCCATGCTAGCCTGCTGTGGAAATATCCCCATGCTAGCCCTCTGTGGAAATATCCCCATGCTAGCCCTCTGTGGAAATATCCCCATGCTAGCCCTCTGTGGAAATATCCCCATGCTAGCCCTCTGTGGAAATATCCCCATGCTAGCCTGCTGTGGAAATATTCCCATGCTAGCCCGCTGTGGAAATATCCCCATGCTAGCCCGCTGTGGAAATATCCCCATGCTAGCCCTCTGTGGAAATATCCCCATGCTAGCCCGCTGTGGAAATATCCCCATGCTAGCCCTCTGTGGAAATATCCCCATGCTAGCCCTCTGTGGAAATATCCCCATGCTAGCCCTCTGTGGAAATATCCCCATGCTAGCCCTCTGTGGAAATATCCCCATGCTAGCCCTCTGTGGAAATATCCCCATGCTAGCCCTCTGTGGAAATATCCCCATGCTAGCCTGCTGTGGAAATATCCCCATGCTAGCCCGCTGTGGAAATATCCCCATGCTAGCCCGCTGTGGAAATATCCCCATGCTAGCCCGCTGTGGAAATATCCCCATGCTAGCCCGCTGTGGAAATATCCCCATGCTAGCCCACCTTGGTTGTATGACCAGCGCTCTAGGGAACATCAGATGCTGGGTCGATCGTGGCTTTCTCATTTCTTTAAATAGACTTTTTAATGTACCATCCTACAGAAATTTCCATCCATTTTCTGTCCAGCGTTCCAATCCTGCTTGTGCCTAGTAAGAATTTGAATGATGATGTGTCCTTGTCTTGGAGTCAATTTTCATCTGTTCTACACGAATGATTTTGTAGGAAGCAGAATCAGACACTAGCATGTTACTGTTGTGTATAACAGGTCTCTAGACCAGCCTTTCTCAACCTTATCAACACAGAGGAATCCCTAAAATAGCTTTCCTTAGGGAACCCCTGCTAAATATTACTATATCTACAGCTCATGATATACTGTATTAGTGGGATGGTCAATGGGAAGAATGCTTCTTACACTTGTGGTCATTGGGAAGAATTACCCCCTTACAAATAGTGAAACAGATCAATGGTGTCAGTGGGAATATATCTGAGAGGCAGAAATTACTCTCTGCTCAAGGAACTCCTAACAACCTCTGGAGGAACCCTAGGGTTCTATGGAACCCTGGTTGAGAACGCCTGCTCTAGACATTGGATGGTTCAGACCTTAACAGACCTTTTTTTTAATTCTACCGTTTTTCCATAGATTTTTTTTTTAAGATGTTGGTGGCTTATTGAAAATAACAGTTGTCATACTGAAGACCCTTTTGAAATACTGTATGTCTTCACACATGCTTGTAGCCTCATCGGGTTCATCCAGTAGCTTACTGTGTCTGGGTAGGACCCCCCTATAGTGTATTCTTCAGACGTGGAATTTTACTGCTCCATCTGCTCTCTGAACAAGTATCTTACATAGTTAGTCTGGCTGAAAAAAGACAAAAGTCCGTCCAGTTCAACGATTAAAAAAAAAAAAAAAGTTATCCTACACCCACAGATGATCCAGAGCAAGGCAAAAAAAAACAGAAAGCATGATCCAATTCGCTCCTGCAGGGGAAAAAAATCCTTCCTGATCCCCGAGAGGCAATCGGTTGTTTGTTGTTCGTTTTCTTCTCTTCAAACTACTTTTGAGCCAGTCTTGAATACAAGTCCATAACCTTTAGAGCATTCTCACGTTAGCTGTTCTTTTTTGGTGGAGGATGTCACAGGCTGGTGAAAGATTTGTGTCTTGAAGACCCAATTTCTGTTTGAGGTGATGGCTTTCCAACTGGTTTGAGTTTCTTTGGAGTTAATGTACCATACTTTCTTTCACCAGCCTTCACCAGGAGTCTTTCATACATGCCAGGAACCAGTATGATTGTGCTTGTGTTTCTCACTACACGTTCGGGTCATTTTATGTTCTCTGCTCACTTCTTTGTACTTTTGTCTACCAAGGAGCTGACATCATGGCTGACCTTTTTGCTAGCTTGTTTAAAAACCTATTCAGTGTTACAAGGGAGTTCTTTATTGTCAGATGTTTTAGTATTCCTTCTTTCTAGACACCTTTTCCATCTATCCTGAGAGTCAAAGGCCACCATGACCCTTTAGTGGCATAAATATTATAACATTCTTAAAGCTTGTCTCGAGGGAGAGGCTGATAAACCTTTCCAACCACCACCTGTGTCTATTCCATCGCTTTAAAAAAAAGAAAAAAATGAAAAGCCCCAATACTTACATAAACCAGGCTGGGTCTTCTGATCCCTGGTGTGGGAGGGGGTCTAGTCTACAGTGCCCATGCCTCTTTGTTGTGACCTAGGCAGTCAGAAAGGCCTACCACAGGATCCCTTAGCATTCATCAGTGATGTCATGGGTAATAAATTATTATTTTTTTTTCTTTGCCCTCTGCTTTCAAGAAAACAAAGAATGGCTCCTCAAACAAGATCAGCTCCCTGGAAGATGGCCTTTTACTTTAAATTGAATGCTGTTTTTTATTGTTTTCCCTGTCTAAGTTCATCCTTTCTCTAATGTTTTTCGTATTTTATATAGACAATGTGACGCCAATATGTCCTTGCTGCAGGTCGCTTAAGGGGTCAGGGCCTGGAAGATGTGCATAGATTTTTCCTTTCTTGTTTCTCAATGATTCTGGGCATTGGGTCCCTAGGTTCCTTCTTTTTTCTCCAGAAGCTTCTACTCGTTATGGTTGTCTTGATCCTAAATCAAAATGTTATAGCGATTCCTTTGTACTGAGCTGTAGTTTGCGCTAACTAGTATATATTTTGACAAGCTGTCCTTGGCTATTGATGTTTCTCATCCACCAGTGTTTGGTCTGGTCCAGAGGCCAGGAGATGACAGGTCCATGGCCACCACCTCGGGTACCTTTTCAAAATGACTTATAAACATTTATTACAGCAAGTACTATTTTAGTCCGTTGAGTACTTTCTACCATGGCTTCTTTTCTATATGAAATAAATTGTTGCTGCTTTCGAGCTTAAAAAAGCATCTTTAAGAACAAAGGTGGTCCTTATTACTTCCAGCGGCGGTCTCTTTCTTCTTATCATCGATGTCTAACAGCTGGTTGTCTCTACCTGTAAGATACAGAATCTTTTTTTTTTCATATCTTCTGAAGATTTCTAGAGCTGATGCCAGCCTTTCCAGGTACCTGCATACATTTCAAAGTGTTCTAGACGGCTGAGCCGCTTCTAATGATGCAGGAAGTGGCAGGCTGAGTAGGTGAAGAGCCGGATGAACGGAGCCTGCAGATGAAAGATCACAGCCTTGGGGAGGAAATACACAACCAAATTACTGAAATATTTTGCACGCCGCTGGAGTCCACGCACTACATATTACTTGTTAGGAGAGCTGGGGTCCCCTTAGGCCTCATTTGCACAGGCAGAATCCGTTTGCAAGCTGAAGCATCAGATCTTGTGTTTGAGGTTTACTTAGTTCCTTTCTCACACTTTAGGTTGGGTTTCAAAGCAGCCCTACAGAAGCAAATGGAAGGTCTTCGTTTTCCCCAGCCCCTTTTGTATCCAAAAATGAAAAACTATTCAACTAGTTGTAAAGGGTGTATCTTTTTTCAGCCCGTTACCTTGTGTTTTCTGTGCGTTTTCAATGTAGGTAAGCAAAATGCTTTGACTGCCTAGCTCTAAATTAACATCCCTGATGCAATGAAGCCGGATACTTGGTAACAGCCATTGGAACACACAAAAAAAATGACAGGTACCGATGAAGGCTCTACCAGGTCCTCTTGGTTGAGGAAAGCACAAAGAAAGGGTGCACAGGCCTAGTGTATTACCATAAAAAAGTTTAATAAGAAATAAAATAGGGCTCTGAGGAAGAGGCAAGTCCTCGAAACGCGTCAGCCTATTGGATGTCTACACTCCCCATTGCGGACTGTTACTCAGCGCGGTGTTGACCCAGATGTTCTTTTATGATGTGCCTTGACTTTATTCTCGTTTGTGAGTACAACAGCTATTTTATTTCTTATTAAACATTTTTTATGGTAATGCACTAGGCCTTTGCGCCCTCTCTTTGTTCTTTCCTCATTCAGTATATTTGGATTCCCCGGTCTATTTGAAGGCAGCAAGGTGTGCATGTTCCAGGACATTCTTAATGTGGTTGTAGCCTGCATCGAGTCCATCCTCAAGTGCAGGAGCATTTGTGTTTGCTGGTTCAAGGTCCTCTTGGTTGACAGACCACTAGGAGTGCCAACAAGGACAGAGCTCATCCCATCTCAAAACATGCGGTAGAGATAGCGAGTCCTAGAAGTCGCACATCACAAAAACACCTTGTAAGGAAGTGTATGACAGCCTCAGCCTGGGCTCCAACTTGAACAACGCAAGGAACCTGGCCTGAGGCAGCCATACACTTACTTACTGTTGTGATCTGCGACATCTACGACTCTCTTTCCCTACTGGATCCATTGGAACCATTCTTTATAGGCTACATAGCAGAATACAGCGGTAACATGCTAACGTGTTTCATCCGAAGCCTTATGCCGAAACTCGTTAGAAGGTTACTGTTGTGTCCTGCTATGTAGTCAATAAAGAATTGTTCCAGTGGACGTTACCGGGTAGCCGGCTTCATTGTATCAGAGGATTATTTCTACATTTCATTTGAGCCAGAGCACCGATTCCTAGGTAATCCGCATTCGGACATGCTTTCTATGTGGACTCAAAGTTAACTTACCCGTATATATCTGGTGGTGGTAGTCAGTTTTCAGCACTGTGATGATTCATGACTGAGAATTCCCCCACCTCTCCCCAACCACTCTAAGTGAATTAGGCAGGTTTTCGAAACCCCAGTTGCTGTGGTTCCCTCTAAAACAGGTGCACCAGGTAGAACCTACCAGCCCCAATCATCTCCTTGCTTCCCTGCATAATTATACAGGAACTTTTCTTCTAATTGTACCTGTGGCCAATCCTACTTCTTGCTACAACCACATCTGTTGAATGTTTATGCTTGTGCTTGTTTATGCACTAGGTAGACGTCCATGGCAGCAGAAACCTCTTTGGAGACATCAGTAGCGCTCACCTTGTTGGCCAAAGAGTCCCTTCCGCAGCCAGGTAGGGCCTACAGACATACGAATCTTCCCCAATCCAACCATTATTAGCAGTATTAGGTAAATATTCTGTGTTTTATGATAGCGCATCCAAAGGCAAACGGTGGCTCACATTTTAGCCTGGGAGATCCTGCTACTTAACTCACCAGTCTCGTTCTCTCTCCAGATGGAGCTCAGCCCCCTCCGGGATACAAGTCACGTCTTTTTGTCTGTTCTTTAGATATTATTTTAATGAATCTTGCCGTATGTTTACCTAATGAATGGCGGGCTCGTTCCCAGGGGACCAAGAGCCATCTGCCGCTCCTAAATCTACAAAATTAAAACCTTTATCGTCAACAGAAAGCTGCATCGGCATTGTCTGGACACGATGATTTCAGAGGGAATGTTGATAACTGTTTATTATGGAATCGATCTTTTTGGGCTGTTGTCTGTTCAATAGACCTGGTTTTCATTTCCTTTACCATGTATGGTGTCAGCTTAAGGTTTTTTTTTTGGGGGGGAGGCTTTAGATTTCTTGGGGGGTGTTTCATGGCCTTCTCTGGTTTCTTTTTTTTTTTTTTTTTTTTCCAGTTATTTTTTTACCTTTTTTATATTCATACCAGTTTTTGGAACCATCTTCAGACCGTCGAGTGACTTGCCAGGATCCTGCTTCTTCTGTTCCAGAGTGGGCAGTGGGTGTTTCTGAATGATGCAAAGAACATCACGACGACACCTTTTCTCTGCATTATTCTCCTTTAGGTCCAGGGTGTGTGATGACACACCCCTAGTGGGTGGGTCCATGACACTCTGATGCCCACCATCATTCAACCCACTTCCTGTTATCCCATTCATTGTGGAAGACAAGTGGCATCTAGGACTGGAAGAGACCTTCTTTGGCAACATTTCTTCCTAAAATTGGGGGGGGGTTCTTTAATAAAAAGGGATTAAACTATATAATGGGCTTATCACCCCTGAATATGACAAGGAATAGATTGCTAGGCTAGGGCCACATGACTGATATTGGCTAAAGCAGGGGTCTCCAAACATTCTAAACAAAGGGTCCTTCGGACTATAGAGGGGCCGGACTGTGGTAGGTGGACGCAGATGTCTCAGGTTTGGAGGCCAGTTAGAGTATAAAAATTATATAGTGCCTGTGGTCAGCTGGTATTAGTGGAAGGAATAATGCCCTATCGGTGTCAGTGGGAGACGCAGTGCCTCATCATTGGTGTCAGTGGGAGGCATGGTTCCCCATTGTTGGTGTCAGTGGGAGGCATAGTTCCCCATCGTTGGTGTCAGTGGGAGGCATAGTTCCCCATCGTTGGTATCAGTGGGAGGAATAGTGCCCCATCGTTGGTATCAGTGGGAGGAATAGTGCCCCATCGTTGGTATAAGTGGGAGGAATAGTGCCCCATCGTTGGTGTCAGTGGGAGGAATAGTGCCCCATTGTTGATGTTAGTGAGAGGAATAGTGCCCCGGTGGTGTCAGTGAGAGGAGCAGTGCACCATTGTTGATGGGGCAATATTCCTCTCACAACAACAATGGGGCACTGCTCCTCTCACTGACCCCACCGATGGGGTACTATTCCTTTCACTGACACCGCTGATGGGGCACTATTCCCTCCACTGACATCCCTGGGGCACTATTCCTCTCACTGAGATAAATGATGGGGCAATATTCCTCTCACTTACACCATTTATCTCGGTGAGAGGAATAGTGCCCCAGTAGTGTCAGTGAAAGGAATAGAGCCCCATCAGTGGTTGTCAGTGAAAGGAATAGTGCTCCATCATTGGTATCAGTGATAGGAATAGTGCCCCATCATTGGTGTCAGTGAAAGGAATAGTGCTCCATCGGTGGTGTTAGTGAGAGGAATAGTGCCCCGTCATTTATCTCAGTGAGAGGAATAGTGTCTCGGTGGTGTCATTGGATGGAATAGTGTCCCATCAGTGGTGTCATTGAAAGGAATAGTGCCCCATTGGTGGTGTCAGTGGGAGGAGCAGTGCCCCATCATTGGTGTCAGTGAAATAAATAGTGCCCCATCGGTGGTGTCAGTGAAAGGAGTAGTGCCCCATCATTGGCGTCAGTGGGATAATTGGTGCCCCATCGTTGGTGTCAGTGGAAGGAAGAATGCCTCATATCTGTGGGTAGTACAGTACCCAAAGGACCAGATAAAAACAATCAAAGGGCCAAATTTGGCCCATGAACCACAGTTTGGAGACCACTGGTCTGAAAGAATGCTTACTGGTGTGTCTAGATGTCCTGTAAAATACTGAAGGATGACATCTAAACCAGCCTTGTCTTCACCATAACTGGGACACAAGTTGCCATCTAGAAGGGCTTCTGAACAAAAATGCAGCAATCCCTCTAGATGTGGGGTGGTATGGAACACCCACCAGGGATGGTGACAACTGATGATAATCTGCTGTTTGAGAGATGTGGAAAAGCAGGTCAGGGATTGCCAGAGGGCTCGGAGTTGCAGTTTTGGCTCAGAAAGCTTCTTTATCCTCAGTATCTCAGCTCATTGCAGTGGCCTTTCATATGCTCTCTACAACACAACCCTGCGGGCGAACATACAACGTGACAACGCTGTTTCTTGTTCGACTTGCTACAAATCCCTATTCACCTCTATTCTTGAGAAGAAACCTATTCTCCACAGATCAGTTCTGTAAATTGTAAGGATTCTCAAACGTTGCCGATTCTTACCTTCCTCTGTTCCTTCGGAATCAATACAGTCCTCTTCCCACAAAGGAGGGTTCTGTTGTGCCTTCAAAGTGGACCTTCAGTCAGGTCATAAAGTTTATTCCATCTGGCTGGTCTTCCCCTCCTTTACTATGATTGATTAAAAAAATGACATTTATCTACCTGTAAATACCTTATTTCTTGTAGTTCCGGTTTCCATCCACTACATTCATCTAGGCCAGGGGTCTCCAAACTATGGTCCTCCAGGTGTTGAGGAACTGCGGGTCTCCAAACTATGGCCCTCCAGGTGTTGAGGAACTGCAGGTCTCCAAACTATGGCCCTCCAGGTGTTGAGGAACTGCAGGTCTCCAAACTATGGCCCTCCAGGTGTTGAGGAACTGTGGGCCTCCAAACTATGGCCCTCCAGGTGTTGAGGAACTGCAGGTCTCCAACCTATGGCCCTCCAGGTGTTGAGGAACTGCGGGTCTCCAACCTATGGCCCTCCAGGTGTTGAGGAACTGCGGGTCTCCAAACTATGGCCCTCCAGGTGTTGAGGAACTTCAAGTCCCATGAGGCCTTACAAGACTCTGAGAGCCACAGGCAAGACTCCAAGAGGCATGATGGGACTTGTAGTACTTCAACAGCTGGAGGGCCATAGTTTGGAGACCCCTGATCTAGGCGAATGACGTAATTCCCTTGACTCCGGATATCATTGTCATCAATCCCATGAGTCATTGGGCTTTATGGAGGAGAGTAGAGGTGTTCTGGAGGAGGGCTGAATGAGTAGAGATGAGTAGAGACGGGAGTGGTCTCGGACAACTGTGCCTTTACTGTGCAAGCGTGACACCTGCAGCCCTACTGGATATGCATGGCACGAGCGGCCATACTAGGCATGCACGGCACGAGCGGCCATACTGGGCATGCACGGCACGAGCGGCCATACTGCGCATGCGCAAGATTTAGCAATGTGGAGGGCAGAGAATCGGCTGGATTACTAAGCTAAAGGGTACAGCCTTCAGCTGCCCTCAGTTAAAATGGGTGCAGTGACATTACTGAGTGAGTGCAGTTCTAGGCTACTTTTTTTTTATTGGAAAAAGGCAGATTTTGCAAAATGAAAAATCAGATAATTGTCATTTTAACGTGCTGTGTGCATTTATTCTTACATGTATCCTCCAGATTCAGTCAGATCACTTACTTGTAATGAAGTATGTCCCATGTTGTGCAGACAGCTGGATCCTAGAGAAATCTTCACTGCAGGGATGCCCCGTACTCTTCCGTTCTCTGAACCTCAGGCACTGTAATGAGTAAAAGCTTTGGGTCTTCAGGCAGAACAGCAGTACAGATGGTGGGATGGGGACAAGCCCCCTTCGTCCTCTATTGAGAAATGTTCTTTCAGCGATTACCCTGCCTATAACACAATCAGTGCATGGCGGAGAGATTCCTGTGACTGACTGGACTCTCCCCATTAACAGATCATGTTGCAGGCAGTGTAATCAATGAAATAACTTCTCAATGGAGAAGGAGGAGGGTTTGCCATTGGACCATCTGTACTGCTGTTCTTTGTTGACTTTAAACCTGAAGTTTAGCTGAAAAATAAATCCTCTGCAGATTCAGTCACATCAATTACTCATAAAAAAGTATGTCCCACGTTACAGAGACAGCTAAATCCTTGAAAAATCTTCACAACAGGGATGCCCCGTCCTCTTCCTGTCTCTGCACTTACTACATTGTAATGGTTAACAGCTTCCAGTCTTTAGGCAGAACAGCAGTACAGATGGTCAGATGGGGACAAGCCCCCTCCTTCCTCTATTGAGAAAAGTTCTTTCAGCGATTACCCTGCCTATAACACAATCTGTTCATGGTGGAGAGATTCCTTTCACTGACTGGACTCTCCCCATTAACAGATCATGTTGCAGGCAGTGTAATCAATGAAATAACTTCTCAATGGAGAAGGAGGAGGGTTTGCCATTGGACCGTCTGTACTGCTGTTCTGTGTTGACTTTGAATCTGCAGAGATTTTATTTTTCACCTAAACGTCAGGTTTAGTCATGTCACTTACTCATAAAGAAGTATGTCCCACATTGCAGAGACTGCTAAATCCTTGAAAAATCTTCACTACAGGGATGCCCCGTCCTCTTCCTGTCTCTGAACTTCCTACACTGTAATGGAGAAGGAGGAGGGTTTGCCATTCAGTCCGATCACTTACTTGTAATGAAGTATGTCCCATGTTGTGCAGACAGCTGGATCCTAGAGAAATCTTCATTGCAGGGATGCCCCGTACTCTTCCTGTCTCTGAACTTCCAGCACTGTAATGAATAAAAGCTTTGGATTTTCAGGCAGAACAGCAGTACAGACGGTCGGATGGGGACAAGCCTTCTTCTTCTATTGAGAAAAGTTCTTTCAGCGATTACCCTGCCTATAACACAATCAGTGCATGGCGGAGAGATTCCTGTGACTGACTGGACTCTCCCCATTAACAGATCATGTTGCAGGCAGTGTAATCAATGAAAGAACTTCTCAGTGGAGAAGGAGGAGGGGTTTGCCATTGGACTGTCTGTACTGCTGTTCTGTGTTGACTTTAAACCTGAAGTTTAGCTGAAAAATAAATCCTCTGCAGATTCAGTCACATCAATTACTCATAAAGAAGTATGTCCCACGTTACAGAGACAGCTAAATCCTTGAAAAATCTTCACTACAGGGATGCCCCGTCCTCTTCCTGTCTCTGAACTTCCTACATTGTAATGGTTAACAGCTTCAGGTCTTTAGGCAGAACAGCAGTACAGATGGTGGGATGGAAGAGAAGAATGGGAGAGAAGTATGTCCTACGTTGCAGAGACCATCTGTACTGCTGTTCTGCCTAAACCATTGCAGCGCAGAAGCAGGAAGAGGACAGGGCATCCCTGCAGTGAAGATTTCTCCAGGATCCAGCTGTCTGCAGCTCTTTCAGAAATGATGACACTCTCAGTGCAGTAAACCCAAGGACATTGTTGGGGATGCCATAATAGGATGTTTGAGGTTCAGTGCAGACTTGTGGGAGGGACAGCAGGCAGGAAGAGGTGGGATGAGGATTTTATGGAAATATACATTGGAGCAACCTATGATAAACACGTCAGGGTCCTAATTTAGAATTATTGTCTAAACTGAAATAGGCGCTTATCCCAATCAGTCATTGACGTCAGTGTCTGTACCGGAGGAGCTTACACTCCAATGCCCCTCCCCCCCATTCACACTAATATTGTTATACGTGTCTATAGCTCTGACACATACCGCAGCGTAGTACACAGAGCACTGATCCATGCAGTTACTTTCCTGGTTTAATGAGATTTCAGGAAGGTCACACGAAGTGTTGGTTGCGGTCTCCTATGACTGACCCCCAGCTCGGCCCGCCTGTGTCTGGAATATTATCCAGGGTGTAAACTTAGGGTGTGCGGCCAATCAGAACACACCATACGCATTTAGTATTGTTTTCCGGCTTCTGCCTCCGCTCGCTCCGTTTTGCTTTCTCCCTCCCCTCCCCCCCCCCTAAAGATAAATGCATTTCCTATTGCTGTTTTCCATCCACTTGGTGTAGAATATTGCCTTAACCCCTGTAGAGTCAGAGTGGCCTCAGAGCATGCTGGGAAATACTGGACAGCGCCAGCTGGGCCTGGAGGGGCAAACCCAAGCGGCTCCACGCCCTCCTCTTCCCGAGGAGCCACGAGTGTCCCCGGTGGGACACCCCCGTGAGGTCTAATCCCTCGTCAGCAGGAAGGAGGCGGGGCGGCTCGACGCGGGTTAACCCCTTTCATGCCCGGCTGGGCGGCACATTGTTCGACCTCACGCGGCCCTGTGGCACAAGAGAGGTTACATGTAACTTTAATTTCTAATTATTTTTTGCGGCTCCACGCCCTCCTGTTCCCGAGGAGCCACGAGTGTCCCCGGTGGGACACCCCCGTGAGGTCTAATCCCTCGTCAGCAGGAAGGAGGCGGGGCGGCTCGATGCGGGTTAACCCCTTTCATGCCCGGCTGGGCGGCACATTGTTCGACCTCACGCGGCCCTGTGGCACAAGAGAGGTTACATGTAACTTTAATTTCTAATTATTTTTTAATGTATTATTTATTTGAAGACAGAATGTGTGTTTTTATTTTCTGTTGAAATCTGTAAAACATGTATAATATTTTTTTAACATTTCCATTGCAGTATTTATCAATGTTACTGGTGTGTGTAGTGTAATATGACAATATTAAAAGCATATCTATGAAATCCCGTCCCGTGTCTTTGTCTGGCGGCTGTGTCACATACACCATATTGCCCCCAGTATTGGGCCACCGGCCTTTCCACACACATGACCTTTAATGGCCCCCAGTCTTAGTCCGTAGGGTTCAATATTGAGTTGGCTCCGCCCTTTCCACGCACATGACCTTTGATGGCCCCCCAGTCTTAGTCCATAGGCTTCAATATTGAGTTGGCCCCGCCCTTTCCACACACATGACCTTTAATGGGCTCCCAGTCTTAGTCCGTAGGGTTCAATATTGAGTTGGCTCCGCCCTTTCCACGCACATGACCTTTAATGGCCCCCCAGTCTTAGTCCATAGGCTTCAATATTGAGTTGGTCCCACCCTTTCCACGCACATGACCTTTAATGGCCCCCCAGTCTTAGTCCGTAGGGTTCAATATTCAGTTGGCCCCGCCCTTTCCACGCACATGACCTTTAATGGCCTCCCAGTCTTAGTCCGTAGGGTTCAATATTGAGTTGGCCCCGCCCTTTCCACGCACATGACCTTTAATGGCCTCCCAGTCTTAGTCCGTAGGGGTCAATATTGAGTTGGCTCCGCCCTTTCCACGCACATGATCTTTAATTGCCCCCCAGTCTTAGTCCGTAGGGTTCAATATTGAGTTGGCTCCGCCCTTTCCACGCACATGACCTTTAATGGCCCCCCAGTCTTAGTCCGTAGGGCTCAATATTGAGTTGATCCTGCCCTTTCCACGCACATGACCTTTAATGGCCCCCCAGTCTTAGTCCGTAGGGCTCAATATTGAGTTGGCTCCGCCCTTTCCACGCACATGACCTTTAATGGCCTCCCAGTCTTAGTCCGTAGGGTTCAATATTGAGTTGGTCCCGCCCTTTCCACACACATGACCTTTAATGGCCCCCCAGTCTTAGTCCGTAGGGTTCAATATTGAGTTGGTCCCGCCCTTTCCACGCACATGACCTTTAATGGCCTCCCAGTCTTAGTTCGTAGGGTTCAATATTGAGTTGGCCCCGCCCCTTTGCAGCTATAACAGCTTCAACTCTTCTGGGAAGGCCGTCCACAAGGTTTAGGAGGGTGTCTATGGGAAGGTTGGACCATTCTTCCAGAAGCACATTTGTCAGGTCAGGCACTGATGTCGGGGGAGGAGGCCTGGCTCGCAGTCTCCGCTCTAATTCATCCCAAAGGTGTTCTATGGGGTTGAGGTCAGGACTCTGTGCAGGACAGTCAAGTTCCTCCACCCCAAACTGGCTCCTCCATGTCTTTATGGACCTTGCTTTGTGCACTGGTGCGCAGTCATGTTGGAACAGGAAGGGGCCATCCCCAAACTCTTCCCACAAAGTTGGGAGCATGAAATTGTCCAAAATGTCGCCTTAAGAGTTCCCTTCACTGGAACTAGGGGGCCAAGCCCAACCCCTCAAAAACCACCCCACACCATAATCCCTCCTCCACCAAACTTTACACTTGGCACAATGCAGTCAGCAAGTACCGTTCTCCTGGCAACCGTCAAACCCAGACATGTCCATCAGATTATGTGTGACGCTTAATGGCACCGCTCCAAAGCCAGATAGGCAGAAAGGTTCAACCCGCTGGAATGGGAATGAGGAGAGCAGCGTCCTTAGTCCATTCCAGTGTCTGTGCAAGCCCCGATGGGTGGGGCAAAATGCATCAGAGGGCATGGCTAGCGGGGTGCTGAGGCCACTCCACACATACAACATGCTGGACTCCCAGGGCTGGTCCTGAGCCCCCCGCTCCCCTTTATTTCACATTCATCAGATTTCCAGACAGAGAAGCGTGATTGGTCACTCCAGAGAACACATCTCCACTGCTGTAGAGTCCAGTGGCGGCGTGCTTTACACCACGGCATCCGACGCTTTGCATTGCACCTGGTGATGTAAGGCTTGGATGCAGCTGCTCGGCCATGGAAACCCATTCCATGAAGCTCTCTACGCACTGTTGTTGGGCTCATCTGAAGGCCACACCGACTTTGGAGGTCTTTAGCTATTGACTCTGCAGACAGTTGGCGACTTCTGCGCACTGTGCGCTTCAGCATGCGCTGATCCCGCCCTGTCATGTGACGTGGCCTACCACTTGGTGGCTGAGTGGCTGTTGTTCTCAGTTGCTTCCACTTTGTTATAATCCCACACAGGTGATACACAGAGATGAAACAAATCCTCCTACATATGTTGTACCTGTTTATCTGCAGTTTTCTCTCTACATCCTGTTCAAAGTGCTGAATTTATAAAGCTTGTCTGGGAGTTCTGAAAAAAGGGGGGCGGAGAGCTGAAGTTACACTCTCCAGCATTCAGTGAGGAGACTTCTGAGAGCTGGTTAAAGAGAAGGGACACACAGGAACAGAGCTGAGGCTGTCAATCACAGGCTGTGTGCTGGAGCTCCCTCCCCATCACCTTTTTTCTGTTGGTGTCAGGAAAACTAGTCGGAAGTGAGTCATACAGATAGCAGAGGAAGGAAGCAGCAGACAGAAATGGCACTTAGTGCTCTGGACTGAGATAAGGACACGCTATAGAGGGAAATGCTTTGTTCATGTCTGAGGTTTACAACCACTTTAATGCATTTCTTCAATCATTAATACATCAATAAATGCAAGCCGTGTAAGTAGCAAAGTGTGACCCCGTATCAACCTCTCGCAGTCCCTGTACAGCAGAGCTGGAGAGTGAGAGGAAGATGCAGCACAAGGAGCCAATCAGTTCATGTGCTGACAAGGGGCATACTGATAGGGAGAGAGAGCAGAGAGAAGAGGTCATCAGTGTGCTGCTTCTACTTTCACTGCCCAGTCACAGGCTGTGGGGGGCATGTCTAGGAGGACCTGGGCTCAGAGGAAATGGGTTAAATGATGGCGGCCATCAGACTAAGGACATCTAGTGACAAAAAAAAAGTACTGCAGGGAGATCTCTGGATTGAAGGTGAAAAATTCCAGCAAGAGCTGGCTCTGTCATTCGTATCTTTTATGAGACTTTTCATTTGTATCCTGGAGTTCTGCTTTAAAGAGGACCTGTCTATAGCTGTACAAGTCTACTTCAAGTATAAATAAAGGCAAAACTTTTTTTTTTTTTTAGTTTTGGATGGAGTGGAGATGGATTAGACCCCCTGTCAGGTTTTATAGCTGTCTGTGCCCCTTTTAGGTAGATTCACCCTCTCGATTTGTTCTGTTGGCCATTGTTGAAATTGAAAGCAAAAGAAAATCCCACATTTTGGGCTGTCCCCAGAACAGCAATAAAATCTTCCAATGGGAAGGCCCCAGGGGATTCTTTTCATTTAACCGTTATCACACTGTCCTATAGCAGAAATACTGCTACGGGGCAGCATCGGTGCGCAAAATCACATCTATACGTGATTTTGCAGTTCCGGGTAGGCGTGCGCCCTACCCGCCCCGTCATTCATGACCTGGGCTGTAAATCACCGGGTACCGGACAGTGATTCCCCACCGGCACCCAGTGATCGCCGAGTATCTCCGACAGGGGAGAGACCTGTGTGTAAACATTACAGATCTCTCCCCTATCAGCTCCTGAACACTGCTTTGTATGGCTCTGCATAGCAATGTTCTTACAGGAAAACACTCCAGTACACAGTTAACCCTTTGATTGCCCCAGATGTTAACCCCTTCCTGCCCAGTGCCAGTATACAGTGTCAGTGATTTTTATTAGCACTGATCACTGTATTGGTGTCACTGGGGATGTCCGTGACACCAAGTCAGTCCCCCCCCCCTAGTGTCAGAATGCCTGCCGCAGTCCCGCCATAAGTCGCTGATTGCCGCCATTACTAGTAAAAAATATATATAGCATATGGCCGAAATTGTAGCATTTCAAATATATGGCAATATATTTGGGAAGAATATTTTTAAAATATATTTTTCTTCCATGTGGGATTTTATATCACCGTGCTCATAGGGCAAATGTTAGCCTATGGAAAAGAGGACATTATGTTAAAAAAAAAAGTTAAAAAAAAATCATTATTTATAGGACCATGAATGTGCAAGCAATAAATTAGCCGGATATAATAAGAGGATTCATATTAGGAATTAGTTAGGAGTCACTGAATTTGCCAAATCAGTTGTGTTATGAAAATGGCAATCAAATGTGACACAAAAATGCAAAAAAAAAAAAAAAATGGTATAGATATTGTCCTATGGGGGTGCACTCCCCCTGGTGGTCAGAGATGGTATATTAGTCCTTGTGTGGATAAGAGTTCCCTCTGGTGGACAGTTGTGTCATTACATCTCTGACAACATATATCAGATTCATTGGTGAGATGGACCAATTAAAGTGAACCTGACCCGGCCTAAAAGGAGTATAAGGTGACAACTCCTAGGTTATTTTGCACGGTTAGACTGCTTGAGGAGGAATGGGGATCCCACAGCGTCCACTGAGGAATCTCCATTTGCATAATCCTCTTCTGCTGGTAATTCTGGAACCTCAGATAGGAGCCAGGAGACAAGGACAGAGCATTGGCACCCTTTATTCGGAAGATCCTGTATCAGGAAAGAGAGCAGGGATAACTCTTGACTTGGAGAAAAGTCAACGTTCTGTAGAAGGCCTGAGCCTAGGATCTCAAAAGGCTCCACAAAGGGATTAATCTGAAGATTCTACTTCAGATCAATCCCTTTGTGGAGCCTTTTGAGATCCTAGGCTCAGGCCATATACAGAACATTGACTTTTCCCCAAGTCATGAGTTATCCCTGCTCTCTTTCCTGATGCAGGATCTTCCGAAAAAAGTGTGACAATGCTCTGTCCTTGTCTCCTGGCTGTGCTTCTGTGTTGTCACAAGCTGCAGTTCCTACGCACTTTACACAGGCATGGTCCACTGATGTCACCACCAGAAGACCTGCCCTAAGAAATCCCATACAGCCATCACCGGAGTGCATGTAGACAGGAAATAGGATTTTTGGAAATGCAATGCACAATGGATGTTGTAGTGCGTTATTGTGCATTATGGTGCATTGCAACCCTTTTATTGTTGGAGCTGCATTACTTTAGTGCAGGGGTCTCAAAACTTTCCAAACAAAGGGCCAGTTTACTATCCTTCAGTTTTTTGGGGGGCCGGATTGTGGCCAGTGGGAGGGTAGAAAATGTCCTAGGCTGGGTATTGCCTCAGGTATGGTGTTCAGTTGCATAGTGCCTGTGGTCAGTAGGAGAAGTAATAGTGCCCCATCATTGGTGTCAGTGGGAGGAATAGTGCCCCATCATTGGTGTCAGTGGGAGGAATAGTGCCCCATCATTGGTGTCAGTGGGAGGAATAGTGCCCCATCATTGGTATTAGTGGGAAGAATAGTGTCCCATCATTGGTGTCAGTGGGAGGAATAGTGCCCCATCATTGGTGTCAGTGGGAGGAATAGTGCCCCATCATTGGTATCAGTGGGAGGAATAGTGTCCCATCATTGGTATCAGTGGGAGGAACAGTGTCCCATCATTGGTGTCAGTGGGAGGAATAGTGCCCCATCATTGGTATCAGTGGGAGGAATAGTGCCCCATCATTGGTGTCAGTGGGAGGAATAGTGTCCCATCATTGGTGTCAGTGGGAGGAATAGTGCCCCATCATTGGTATTAGTGGGAGGAATAGTGCCCCATCCTTGGTATTAGTGGGAGGAATAGTGCCCCATCATTGGTGTCAGTGGGAGGAATAGTGCCCCATCATTGGTGTCAGTGGGAGGAATAGTGTCCCATCATTGGGATCAGTGGGAGCAATAGTGGCCCATCATTGGGATCAAAGGGAGGAATAGTGCCCCATCATTGGTGCCAGTGGAAGGAATAGTGCCCCCCTATTGGTGTCAGTGAGGAATGGCACCCCGTCTTTGGTGTCAGTGGGAGGAATAGTGCCCCATCATTGGTGTCAGTGGGAGGAATAGTGCCCCATCATTGGTGTCAGTGGGAGGAATAGTGTCCCATCATTGGGATCAGTGGGAGCAATAGTGGCCCATCATTGGGATCAAAGGGAGGAATAGTGCCCCATCATTGGTGTCAGTGGGAGGAATAGTGCCCCATCATTGGTGTCAGTGGGAGGAATAGTGCCCCATCATTGGTGTCAGTGGGAGGAATAGTGCCCCATCATTGGTGTCAGTGGGGGGAATAGTGCCCATCATTGGTATCAGTGCAAGGAATAGTGCCCCATCATTGGTGTCAGTGGGAGGAATAGTGCCCCATCATTGGTATCAGTGGGGGGGGGAGGGGAATAGTGCCCATCATTGGTATCAGTGGGAGGAATAGTGCCCCATCATTGGTGCCAGTGGAAGAAATAGTGCCCCCCTATTGGTGTCAGTGAGGAATGGCACCCCGTCATTGGTGTCAGTGGGAGGAATAGTGCTCCATCATTGGTATCAGTGGGGGGAATAATGCTCCATCATTGGTGTCAGTGGGAGGAATAGTGCCCCATCATTGGTATCAGTGGAAGGAATAGTGCCCCCCTATTGGTGTCAGTGAGGAATGGCACCCCGTCATTGGTGTCAGTGGGAGGAATAGTGCTCCATCATTGGTATCAGTGGGGGGAATAATGCTCCATCATTGGTGTCAGTGGGAGGAATAGTGCCCCGTCATCGGTGTCAGTGGAAGGAATAGTGCCCCCCTATTGGTGTCAGTGAGGAATGGCACCCCGTCTTTGGTGTCAGTGGGAGGAATAGTGCCCCATCATTGGTGTCAGTGGGAGGAATAGTGCCCCATCATTGGTGTCAGTGGGAGGAATAGTGTCCCATCATTGGGATCAGTGGGAGCAATAGTGGCCCATCATTGGGATCAAAGGGAGGAATAGTGCCCCATCATTGGTGTCAGTGGGAGGAATAGTGCCCCATCATTGGTGTCAGTGGGAGGAATAGTGCCCCATCATTGGTGTCAGTGGGGGGAATAGTGCCCATCATTGGTATCAGTGGGAGGAATAGTGCCCCATCATTGGTGCCAGTGGAAGAAATAGTGCCCCCCTATTGGTGTCAGTGAGGAATGGCACCCCGTCATTGGTGTCAGTGGGAGGAATAGTGCTCCATCATTGGTATCAGTGGGGGGAATAATGCTCCATCATTGGTGTCAGTGGGAGGAATAGTGCCCCATCATTGGTATCAGTGGGGGGAATAATGCTCCATCATTGGTGTCAGTGGGAGGAATAGTGCCCCGTCATCGGTGTCAGTGGAAGGAATAGTGCCCCCCTATTGGTGTCAGTGAGGAATGGCACCCCGTCTTTGGTGTCAGTGGGAGGAATAGTGCTCCATCATTGGTGTCAGTGGGAGGAATAGTGCCCCATCATTGGTGTCAGTGGGAGGAATAGTGCTCCATCATTGGTGTCAGTGGGAGGAATAGTGCCCCATCATTGGTGTCAGTGGGGGGAATAGTGCCCGTCATTGGTATCAGTGGGAGGAATAGTGCCCCATCATTGGTATCAGTGGAAGGAATAGTGCCCCATCATTGGTGTCAGTGGGAGGAATAGCGCCCCATCATTGGTGTCAGTGGGAGGAATAGTGCTCCATCATTGGTATCAGTGGGAGGAATAGTGCCCCATCATTGGTATCAGTGGAAGGAATAGTGCCCCATCATTGGTGTCAGTGGGAGGAATAGTGCCCCATCATTGGTATCAGTGGGGGGGGGGGAATAGCGCCCCATCATTGGTGTCAGTGGGAGGAATAGTGCCTCATCAGTGGGATCAGTGGGAGCAATAGTGGCCCATCATTGGGATCAAAGGGAGGAATAGTGCCCCATCATTGGTGCCAGTGGAAGAAATAGTGCCCCCCTATTGGTGTCAGTGAGGAATGGCACCCCGTCATTGGTGTCAGTGGGAGGAATAGTGCTCCATCATTGGTGTCAGTGGGAGGAATAGTGCTCCATCATTGGTGTCAGTGGGAGGAATAGTGCCCCATCATTGGTGTCAGTGGAAGGAATAGTGCCTCATCATTGGTGTCAGTGGGAATAGTGTCCCATCATTGGTGTCAGTGGGAGGAATAGTGTCACATCATTGGTGTCAGTGGGAGGATTAGTGTCCCATCATTGGTGTCAGTGGTAGGAATAGTGCCCCATCATTGGTATCAGTGGGGGGAATAGTGGCCCATCATTGGGATCAGTGGGGGGAATAATGCTCCATCATTGGTGTCAGTGGGAGGAATAGTGGCCCGTCATCGGTGTCAGTGGGAGGAATAGTGCCCTGTCATCGATGTCAGTGGGAGGAAGAGTGCCCCGTCATCGGTGTCAGTGGGATGAATAGTGTCCCGTCATCGGTGTCAGTGGGAGGAATAGTTCCCCGTCATTGGTGTCAGTGGGAGGAATAGTGTCCCATCATTGGTGTCAGTGAGAGGAATAGTTCCCCATCATTGGTGTCAGTGGGAGGAATAGTGCCCCATCATTGGTGTCCGTGGGAGGAATAGTGCCCCATCACTGGTATCAGTGGGAGAATAGTGCCCCATCATTGGTGTCAGTGGGAGGAATAGTGCCCCATCATTGCTGTTAGTTGGGGGAATTATGCCCCACTGTTGGTGTTGGTGTTAAAAACAGTTCCTCAGATCAGTGGGAGGAATAGTGCCCCAAGGGCTGGATAAATGCTGGCAAAGGACCACACCAGACCCTCGGGCCACAGTTTGGAGACCACTGCTGTAGTGCATTGGGGTGCCACTAAAAATAAGTGACACCATAATGCACTAATTCACATAACATGCATTGGTGTGACAGGTACGTTCACATGCGCCTAGCAACACAGCAGCAGAAAAATGTGTTTCGGCCCCCAAGGATTACATGTGCGCTATACCACCCCAAAGCCTAAAATTCACCCCTGCTAACCTGCATTGAAAGCACCGAATACCCTTTCCTCCATGCCGGAATCAATTCATTCAGTAGAACGAGTGCAGAAATTTCCAGAAAAGCTTTATTATCATGAAAAACCACTTCCAATAAAAAAAGGGCAAAGTATTTTATTTCAGTCCTTTCTAAAACCCTTCCATTGATGCGCAGGATCCACGGAGATCTCCCCGGAGAGGCGCTCCGACCCCCCAGGGGAAGTGAGCTGGCGGCAGCCCTGCCCAGTAATTGCTCCGAGTCTGCCGGCAAAGACCGAACGGAAATCTCTCAGCATCCGCCACAGATTAATATCCTCCACGCTCGTTCCTCAATTCTTCATTTTTATGTCGGCGCTTCTCTCTCCGTGCCCACAGACGCTCCGAGCTCCCCGGGGCCATTCAGCTACGGTTACGGCCTCATTTTTAATGTGCTAAGTAAGATCTGTCAGTGGTCCCCTCTGCTACATACAGGACTGAAGATTCCATTCCATGGCTTTCATTGTCCTGCGCAGGTTGGGTTCATATTGGCTGCACAGAGCAATACATTGAAACATGGAATGACCCAGGAGAAGACCAAGAGGCCCATCAAGTCTGCCCCAGATCTGCGCTTGTCCCAGTATGTTTGAATCCACTTACGGTTGACTGACTCACCTCTGCTGGAAGTCTGTTCCAAACATCAACTACTCTTTTGGTAAAATAAAACTTTCTAGGGTTACTTTTGAACTTTCCTCCTCTAATGTGAGGTCATATGAGGTCATGTCCCCGTGTTCTTCATCTTAGCTTCATACTGAAGATACTGATCTCCAGAACCTTATTCACACCCTCCATGTACAGTATGTAAAGGTTTAAGTCATGTTCCCCCTTTCTCTTCTTTCCTCCAGACAGTACATACTCGTTTCCTGCAGTCTCATCCGATATGTTTTAGCCCTCACCATTCTGGTTGCCTATCTCTGAACTCGTTATCAGTGAGGTCTCCAGAACTGGACACTGTGTTCCAGGGGCGGACTGACAACTCATAGGGCCCCCCGGGCAATAAGGGATCATGGGGCCTCTGTGTCCTTGCCCAAACTCAAAAAAGCCTATGAAAAAGGTACCAGGGGCATCTCATGGGGCACCCTACTGACCCCGGGCCCTCGGGCAGTGCCCGAGTTTGCAAATGGTCAGTCCGCCCCTGGTGTGTTCTTAAGGAGGCCTAACTATAGATCTATATAGGAACCAGGACCTCCTTCCTCCTGATCTATATAGAGGAATCAGGACCTCCTTCCTTCTACTGGTGACCCCTCTAGTGATATAAAGACCTATATAGAGTAATCAGGACCTCCTTCCTCCTGCTGGGGACCCCTCTAGTGATATAAAGATTGATATAGAGGAATGAGGACCTCCTGCCGGTGACCCCTCTAGTGATATAAAGATCTATATAGAGGAATCAGGACCTCCTTCCTCCTGCCGGTGACCCCTCTAGTGATATAAAGATCTATATAGAGGAATCAGGACCTCCTTCCTCCTGCCGGTGACCCCTCTAGTGATATAAAGATCTATATAGAGGAATCAGGACCTCCTTCCTACTGCTGGTGACCCCTCTAGTGATATAAAGATCTATATAGAGGAATCAGGACCTCCTTCCTACTGCTGGTGACCCCTCTAGTGATATAAAGATCTATATAGAGGAATCGGGACCTCCTTCCTCCTGCCGGTGACCCCTCTAGTGATATAAAGATCTATATAGAGGAATCGGGACCTCCTTCCTCCTGTTGGTGACCCCTCTAGTGATTTACAGTCAGGTCCATAAATATTGGGACATCGACACAATTCTAACATTTTTGGCTCTATAAACCACCACCATAGATTTGAAATGAAACAAACAAGAAGTGCTTTAACTGCAGATTGTCAGCTTTAATTTGAGGGTATTTACATCCAAATCAGGTGAACGGTGTAGGAATTACAACAGTTTGCATATGTGCCTCCCACTTGTTAAGGGACCAAAAGTAATGGGACAGAATGATAATCATAAATCAAACTTTCACTTTTTAATACTTGGTTGCAAATCCTTTGCAGTCAATTACAGCCTGAAGTGTGGAACGCATAGACATCACCAGACGCTGGGTTTCATCCCTGGTGATGCTCTGCCAGGCCTCTACTGCAACTGTCTTCAGTTCCTGCTTGTTCTTGGGGCATTTTCCCTTCAGTTTTGTCTTCAGCAAGTGAAATGCTCAATCGGATTCAGGTCAGGTGATTGACTTGGCCATTGCAGAACATTCCACTTCTTTCCCTTAAAAAACTCTTTGGTTGCTTTTGCAGTCTGCTTTGGGTCATTGTCCATCTGCACTGTGAAGCGTCCAATGAGTTGTGAAGCATTTGGCTGAATATGAGCCGATAATATTCCCGAAACACTTCACAATTCATCCGGCTGCTTCTGTCAGCAGTCACATCATCAATAAATACAAGAGAAGCAGTTCCATTGGCAGCCATACATGCCCACGCCATGACACTACCACCACCATGATCACTGATGAGGTGGTATGCTTAGGATCATGAGCAGTTCCTTCTCCATACTCTTCTCTTCCCATCACTCTGGTACAAGTTGATGTCGGTCTCATCTGTCCATAGGATGTTGTTCCAGAACTGTGAAGACTTCTTTACATGTCGTTTGGCAAACTCTAATCTGGCCTTCCTGTTTTTGAGGCTCACCAATGGTTTCCATCTTGTGGTGAACCCTCTGTATTCACTCTGGTGAAGTCTTCTCTTGATTGGTGACTTTGACACACATACACCTACCTCCTGGAGAGTGTTCTTGATCTGGCCAACTGTTGTGAAGGGTGTTTTCTTCACCAGGGAAAGAATTCTTCGCTCATCCACCACAGTTGTTTTCCGTGGTCTTCCGGGTCTTTTGGTGTTGCTGAGCTCACCGGTGCGTTCCTTCTTTTTAAGAATGTTCCAAACAGTTGTTTTGGCCACGCCTAATGTTTTTGCTATCTCTCTGATGGGTTTGTTTTGTTTTTTCAGCCTAATGATGGCTTCACTGATAGTGACAGCTCTTTGGATCTCATCTTGTGAGTTGACAGCAACAGATTCCAAATGCAAATAGCACACTTGAAATAAACTCTGGACCTTTTATCTGCTCATTGTAATTGGGATAATGAGGGAATAACACACACCTGGCCATGGAACAGCTGAGAAGTCAATTGTTCCATTACTTTTGGTCCCTTAACAAGTGGGAGGCACATATGCAAACTGTTGTAATTCCTACACTGTTCACCTGATTTGGATGTAAATACCCTCAAATTAAAGCTGACAGTCTGCAGTTAAAGCACATCTTGTTCGTTTCATTTCAAATCCATTGTGGTGGTGTATAGAGCCAAAAATGTTAGAATTGTGTCCATGTCCCAATATTTATGGACCTGACTGTAAACATCTATACAGAGGAATCAGGACCTCTATCCTCCTGCCGGTTACCCCTCTAGTGATATAAAGATCTATATAGAGGAATCAGGACCTCCTTCCTCCTGCCGGTGACCCCTCTAGTGATATAAAGATCTATATAGAGGAATCAGGACCTCCTTCCTCCTGCCGGTGACCCCTCTAGTGATATACAGATCTATATAGAGGAATCAGGACCTCCTTCCTCCTGCCGGTGACCCCTCTAGTGATATACAGATCTATATAGAGGAATCAGGACCTCCTTCCTCCTGCCGGTGACCCCTCTAGTGATATAAAGATCTATATAGAGGAATCAGGACCTCCTTCCTCCTGCCGGTGACCCCTCTAGTGATATAAAGATCTATATAGAGGAATCGGGACCTCCTTCCTCCTGCCGGTGACCCCTCTAGTGATATAAAGATCTATATAGAGGAATCGGGACCTCCTTCCTCCTGCCGGTGACCCCTCTAGTGATATAAAGATCTATATAGAGGAATCGGGACCTCCTTCCTCCTGCCGGTGACCCCTCTAGTGATATAAAGATCTATATAGAGGAATCGGGACCTCCTTCCTCCTGCCGGTGACCCATCTAGTGACATAAAGATCTATATAGAGGAATCGGGACCTCCTTCCTCCTGCCGGTGACCCCTCTAGTGATATAAAGATCTATATAGAGGAATCGGGACCTCCTTCCTCCTGCCGGTGACCCCTCTAGTGATATAAAGATCTATATAGAGGAATCAGGACCTCCTTCCTCCTGCCGGTGACCCCTCTAGTGATATACAGATCTATATAGAGGAATCAGGACCTCCTTCCTCCTGCCGGTGACCCCTCTAGTGATAGATCTATATAGAGGAATCAGGACCTCCTTCCTCCTGCCGGTGACCCCTCTAGTGATATAAAGATCTATATAGAGGAATCGGGACCTCCTTCCTCCTGCCGGTGACCCCTCTAGTGATATAAAGATCTATATAGAGGAATCAGGACCTCCTTCCTCCTTCCGGTGACCCCTCTAGTGATATAAAGATCTATATAAAGTAATCAGGACCTCCTTCCTCCTGCCGGTGACCCCTCTAGTGATAGATCTATATAGAGGAATCAGGACCTCCTTCCTCCTGCCGGTGACCCCTCTAGTGATATAAAGATCTATATAGAGGAATCGGGACCTCCTTCCTCCTGCCGGTGACCCCTCTAGTGATATAAAGATCTATATAGAGGAATCGGGACCTCCTTCCTCCTGCCGGTGACCCCTCTAGTGATATAAAGATCTATATAGAGGAATCAGGACCTCCTTCCTCCTCCTAGTGACCCCTCTAGTGATATAAAGCACTATACTGAGGAATCAGGACCTCCTTTCTCATGCATGTAGGTAGGAAGTGGCTGCATAAGACAGCAGCAGATCAGCAGTACTGACATGTAACAAAAGGCGACAATTGATGAAAACGTTATGTAAGCTAAAAAGTAGCAATGTAATTGTAGACACCTCATACACTATAATTCGGTTAGGGTTTACCTCTACCCAAACAACACTGATGGTAACTCTTCCAGCTGAGGTCTCCTTGCACAGTCCTTGGAACAGAAGACGTCTTGCCCAGTTTTGAATGGCGAGTCCCACAATTCCAGCTCAGAACTGGGAAATGAATTGTCCAGTAACTGGGAAAGCCCAGACACAGTTAAGCAGGTAATTAGGCCTTTCACAGGATTACAGAGGGATTAGACAGATGGTGTCACTGGGACAATGAGCAAGAAGTGAGGTGACACGCTGTCTCTGTGCTCTGTAGACCCATCATGGGGGACTCCAGCACCCAGCCTGGCCCCAGGGCCCCCAGGATAATGGAGGTAGCACTCCTGTTGGCTCTCTTAATTTACGGGATCCCTGCGCTGGAGTTTCCGGTGTACCGGATGCAGCAATACAGCCTGGAGGGACACACACACGGTAAGTGGATGAGGATGTGACCCACTGACATGATGTGCCCCCTACCCAGGGGCGGACTGACCATTTGGAAACTCAGGCACTGCCCAAGGCTCGGGGTCAGTAGGGGGCCCCATGAGATGTCCCTGGTAACTTTTTCATAGGTTTTTTTCAATTTGGGCAAGGACACAGGGGCCCCATGATCCCCTATTGCCCGGGGCCCCATGAGTTGTCAGTCCGCCCCTTCCCCTGCCCCTACCCAACCTGCACTGACCCCATGTGACAGGTTCTCGCTGTATAATGATAAAGAAACCATAACAACCTCTGATTAGTATGAATGAGTTACAAAAGTCAAAGTAAAGATTGAATAAAAAGAGGTTGGCATGGCCGAGGAGGTCCAGCATAGTTGATTTTGCCAAAATTTAGCATCTTCACGGAAAAGCAAACTTTTTACCATGTAAGACCTCCATAAAACTTTGACTTCAGGAATATTCACCAGCGGCCCAAATTTTACAAGAATTACAAGAGGCATTAATTCCCTGTTATTTTGGAACATCCTATCAGCCTAAAACATATCCTGAAATGCCTGGCTGTCCAATATTAGGAGACTGACCGGCTGCACAATGACACCATCCAAGGACATTCCAAGGACATTGTGACCACACATTCCCAGGACTGCAAAGTAAAAAGACATTCTAACAAGAGTACCTGTTACATAACATATAAAGATCTATATCGAGGAATCGGGACCTCCTTCCTCCTGCCGGTGACCCCTCTAGTGATATAAAGATCAATATAGAGGAATCAGGACCTCCTTCCTCCTGCCGGTGACCCCTCTAGTGGTATAAAGATCTTCATAGAGGAATCAGGACCTCCTTCCTCCTGCCGGTGACCCCTCTAGTGATATAAAGATCTATATAGAGGAATCAGGACCTCCTTCCTCCTGCCGGTGACCCCTCTAGTGATATAAAGATCTATATAGAGGAATCAGGACCTCCTTCCTCCTGCCGGTGACCCCTCTAGTGATATAAAGATCAATATAGAGGAATCGGGACCTCCTTCCTCCTGCCGGTGACCCCCCAGTGATATAAAGATCTATATAGAGGAATCGGGACCTCCTTCCTCCTGCCGGTGACCCCTCTAGTGATATAATGATCTATATAGAGGAATCGGGACCTCCTTCCTCCTGCCGGTGACCCCTCTAGTGATATAAAGATCAATATAGAGGAATCGGGACCTCCTTCCTCCTGCCGGTGACCCCTCTAGTGATATAAAGATCAATATAGAGGAATCGGGACCTCCTTCCTCCTGCCGGTGACCCCTCTAGTGGTATAAAGATCTTCATAGAGGAATCAGGACCTCCTTCCTCCTGCCGGTGACCCCTCTAGTGATATAAAGATCTATATAGAGGAATCAGGACCTCCTTCCTCCTTCCGGTGACCCCTCTAGTGATATAAAGATCTATATAGAGGAATCAGGACCTCCTTCCTCCTGCCGGTGACCCCTCTAGTGATATAAAGATCTATATAGAGGAATCAGAACCTCCTTCCTCCTGCCGGTGACCCCTCTAGTGATATAAAGATCTATATAGAGGAATCGGGACCTCCTTCCTCCTGCCGGTGACCCCTCTAGTGATATAAAGATCTATATAGAGGAATCAGGACCTCCTTCCTCCTGCCGGTGACCCCTCTAGTGATATAGAGATCTATATATAGGAATCAGGACCTCCTTCCTCTTACTGGTGACCCCTCCAGTGGTATAAAGATCAATATAAAGAATCGGGACCTCCTTCCTCCTGCTGGTGACCCCTCTAGTGATATAAAGATCTATACAGAGGAATCAGGTCCTCCTTCCTCCTGCTGGTCTCCCCTCTAGTGATATAAAGACCTATATAGAGGAATCAGGACCTAGGGTTCTAGGGTGACAACACTGCTACTGCATATGTACAGTACAGGGTGCGTTGTCACCCCAGGACAGGAAATGTGTCACCGGCAGCATCATCAGGAAAAAACAAAAGGGGAAAAAGGCCTTAAAAAGAAAACTTGCACCAAAGCCAGTTATCCTGCACCCCTGGTGAGGCCATAGGGGACAACCCATTGGGCGGTTCTGATGGAATTTAGGATTCTTGGGAACTCTTTGCAGGTTGTAAGTCGGTCCAGGTGAATGCGGAGAGCCGGACGCTGGAGGCGGAGATACTGACCAGGCGCTGTGTGCTCATGAGAATCACAGAGTTCTCTGTACAGAGGTGGAGCCGGGTCCTGGCCCAGTCCGTGGCTGCGGTGCTGATTCTGGTCCCTTCTGATAACCCAGCACAGCTGCAAGGACCAGTACAGGTATGTCACCAGGAATGGGGGTGGGGGCAATAATCCGAGATATACCAATGGTGGCTGGATAGAGGGAATCTATAATCAATTCTTTATGGAAGAGTTTCCTCAAAAGGTGAATTATCCTTTATAAATGTATAATAATAATCGTATGTGATGGGGGGAGGGGGCATTAGAGTGTAAGCTCCTCTGTACAGAGACTGATGTGACTGGGGGGGGGGGCATTAGAGTGTAAGCTCCTCTGTACAGAGACTGATGTGACTGGGGGGGGCATTAGAGTGTAAGCTCCTCTGTACAGAGACTGATGTGACTGTGGGGGAGGGGGCATTAGAGTGTAAGCTCCTCTGTACAGAGACTGATGTGACTGGGGGGGGCATTAGAGTGTAAGCTCCTCTGTACAGAGACTGATGTGACTGGGGGGGGCATTAGAGTATAAGCTCCTGTGTAAAGAGACTGATGTGACTGGGGGGGGCATTAGAGTGTAAGCTCCTCTGTACAGAGACTGATGGGACTGTGGGGGAGGGGGCATTAGAGTGTAAGCTCCTCTGTACAGAGACTGATGTGACTGGGGGGGGGCATTAGAGTGTATGCTCCTCTGTACAGAGACTGATGTGACTGTGGGGGAGGGGGCATTAGAGTGTAAGCTCCTCTGTACAGAGACTGATGTGACTGGGGGGGGGGCATTAGAGTGTATGCTCCTCTGTACAGAGACTGATGTGACTATGGGGGAGGGGACATTAGAGTGTAAGTTCCTCTGGTACAGAGACTGATGTGACTGTGGGGGAGGGGAAATTAGAGTGTAAGCTCCTCTAGTACAGAGACTGATGTGACTGCGGGGGAGGGGACATTAGAGTGTAAGCTCCTCTGTACAGAGACTGATGTGACTGCGGGGGAGGGTCATTAGAGTGTAAGCTCCTCGTGTACAGAGACTGATGTGACTGGGGGGGGCATTAGAGTGTAAGCTCCTCTGTACAGAGACTGATGTGACTGTGGGGGAGGGGGCATTAGAGTGTAAGCTCCTCTGGTACAGAGACTGATGTGACTGTGGGGGAGGGGCATTAGAGTGTAAGCTCCTCTGTACAGAGACTGATGTGACTGTGGGGGGGGGGGCATTAGAGTGTAAGCTCCTCTGTACAGAGACTGATGTGACTGTGGGGGAGGAGACATTAGAGTGTAAGCTTCTCTGTACAGAGACTGATGTGACTGTGGGGGAGGGGACATTAGAGTGTAAGCTCCTCTGGTACAGAGACTGATGTGACTGTGGGGGAGGGTGCATTAGAGTGTAAGCTCCTCTGTACAGAGACTGATGTGACTGTGGGGGAGGGGGCATTAGAGTGTAAGCTCCTCTGTACAGAGACTGATGTGACTGCGGGGGAGGGGGCATTAGAGTGTAAGCTCCTCTGGTACAGAGATTGATGTGACTGGGGGGGGCATTAGAGTGTAAGCTCCTCTGTACAGAGAATGATGTGACTGTGGGGGAGGGGACATTAGAGTGTAAGCTCCTCTGTACAGAGACGGATGTGACTGTGGGGGAGGGGACATTAGAGTGTAAGCTCCTCTGTACAGAGACTGATGTGACTGTGGGGGAGGGGACATTAGAGTGTAAGCTCCTCTGTACAGAGACTGATGTGACTGTGGAGGAGGGAACAAGAGAGTGTAAGCTCCTCTGGTGCAGAGACTGATACTGTATGACTTGCTCAGTGATCTCTGTACAGCGCTGTGGTATAGGTCAGAGCTATATGAATGAATAGGTTCTCCCAAGCCCAGAATTCTAAGCTTTACTATCCTGTTGTGTTCTGCACAGGAATTTGTGGAGCGGGAGATGGAAATCCTCAGGAATGAGACGCTCTTTCCCGTCTATTTTGCGGTAGAGAACACGGCTCTTCTGGAAATGTATGAAGAGACAAGGTCTGTGTCTCTATCTCTGACCTCCGCCTCGGCCTGGGAAGGTGAGAGTCAAATAGCCGTCACCATATTTCACGGGAAACAACTGGAAATGGCTAAAAAATGTTCAACCCAAACAACTGAGCTGGTTGATGGTAATGAATGAACAGGGTTGTCTTTGTGTTTGGCACGTAGTATTCCATCATCTGGAAATCCCCAGGTTGTTTTTCATTTTTTTTTTGGGCGGGATGTAGAATCTTTGCCATGACAGTTTTCAGTTTTTGAACATGAAACTTCGGCTGCAACTGTTTGTACATGAATAGGTTTTTATTGTGTCTGTAGCACTTATTATTGTTATTATTTATTATATACTTTTATTATATTATTAGTTATAAATTTTCATATTATTATTACTTAATCGTATCAATCATATCTTGAAATCCCATCACCACCTCCCCAAAATACACAAGAAGGACGTCCCTTCTTAAGGGACATCCGATAATAGCCGGAATATGCTCAATTTTAGAAAAATGTCCATATAGGAGCAAACTAATTCACTGACTATTTTTACACTAATTGGCAATTTAAAAAGCCACAGATGTGGGAAATTACCCTTTATTTGCCATTATAACCCGCGTGTGTCACCTTGTGTGTCTGTACCAAGGCCAAACAATCCAGGGGAAGGAAACTTTTGATCATTTGGGTGATTTCTGTTATCATTATGATTGAAAAAGGAGCCAAGCTATGTGATAATACATTATATTGCCAAAAGTATTGGCCCCGCCCTCCAAATCATGTGATTCAGGTGTTTCACTCCCCTCCATATCATGTGACTCAGGTGTCCCAATCCCCTCCTAATCATGTGATTCAGGTGTTCCAATCCCCTCCAGATCATGTGATTCAGGTGTTCCAATCCTCTCCAGATCATGTCATTCAGGTGTTCCAATCCCCTCCATGGACACAGGTGTATACAATCCATCCCCTAGGCATGCAGACTGCTTCTACAAACATTGGTGAAAGAATGGGTCGCTCTCAGGAGCTCAGTGACTCCAAGCGTGGTCCCGTGATAGGTGGCCACCTGGGCAATAAGTCCATCCGTGACATTTCCTGGCTACTAAATATTCCACACTCAACTGTTAGTGGGATTATAACAAAGTGGAAGCAACTGGGAACAACAGCCACTCAGCCACCAAGGGGTAGGCCACATCACATGACAGGGCGGGGTCAGCGCATGCTGAAGCGCACAGTGCGCAGAAGTCACCAACTGTCTGCAGAGTCAATAGCTAAAGACCTCCAAACTTGGTGTGGCCTTCAGATGAGCCCAACAACAGTGCGTAGAGAGCTTCATGGAATGGGTTTCCATGGCCGAGCAGCTGCATCCAAGCCTTCCATCACCAAGTGCAATGCAAAGAGTTGGATGCCGTGGTGTAAAGCACGCCGCCACTGGACTCTAGAGCAGAGGAGACGTGTTCTCTAGACCAATCACGCTTCTCTGTCTGGCAATCCAATGGACATGTCTGGGTTTGGTGGTTGCCAGGAGAATGGTACTTGCCTGACTGCATTGTGCCAAGTGCAAAGTTTGGTGGAGGGGGGATTATGGTGTGGGGTTGTTTTTCAGGGGTTGGGCTTGGCCCCCTAGTTCCAGTGAAGGGAACTCTTAAAGCGACATTTTGGACAATTTCATGCTCCCAACTTCGTGGGAAGAATTTGGGGATGGCCCCTTCCTGTTCCAACATGACTGCCCACCAGTGCACAAAGCAAGGTCCATAAAGACATGGAGGAGCCAGTTTGGGGTGGAGGAACTTGACTGTCCTGCACAGAGTCCTGACCTCAACCCCATAGAACACCTTTGGGATGAATTAGAGCGGAGACTGCGAGCCAGGCCTCCTCCCCCGACATCAGTGCCTGACCTGACAAATGTGCTTCTGGAAGAATGGTCCAACCTTCCCATAGACACCCTCCTAAACCTTGTGGACGGCCTTCCCAGAAGAGTTGAAGCTGTTATAGCTGCAAAGGGGTGGGGCCAACTCAATATTGAACCCTAAAGACTAAGACTGGGGGGCCATTAAAGGTCATGTGCGTGGAAAGGGTGGGGCCAACTCAATATTGAACCCTACGGACTAAGACTGGGGGGCCATTAAAGGTCATGTGTGTGGAAAGGGCGGGGCCAACTCAATATTGAACCCTACAGACTAAGACAAGGGAGGCCATTAAAGTTCATGTGGGAGGAAAGGGCGGCCGACCAATACTTTTGGCAATATAGTGTAAATGGCTTCATATGGTCACTATCTTTAACCATTGGATGTTTTGTTTTTTGCTAAATAATTGAAAAAAGACCATAAATTGTGAAAAATGAGTTTTTCTTTGTTTCTATTATAAAACTTCGCAAATAAATAATCGTTCTTCATTAATTTAGGCCAAAATAAATTATGCTACATTTGTTTGGTGAAAATAACCCAAATCAGTGTATATTATTTAGTCTGTAGGAAAGTTATAAAGTTCACAAACTATGGGATATATCTGACAATCAATCCTGATGTACTGACTTCCGGTCTCATTTCTTGAGGCCCGAAAAATGCCAGGACAGTACAAATAACCCCCAAAACGACCCCTTTTTGGAAAGCACACAGTCTAAGGTGTTTAGTAAGAGGCATTGTGAGTTTTTTGAAGTTGCAATTTTTTTTTCATAACTTTTTGGAAAATGAAGAACTTGAAAAAAAAAATGTTCCCAAATTTTTTTTTTTCTACATACTGTCACCAGTGCAGTACAGCGTCATCATATAACTGGCCTGGCGGTGACCAGAGACACTGACTAGTGATAGTACTAAAAAATCTATTTTTTATTACATCTTTTTTTTTTTTTTAAAGATTTTGTTTTAACATACTGTGACCAGAGAAATACAATGTTGCCATAGTAATAGTAAAATTGGGATTTTTTTTACATGTTATGATTGCTTATAACAGTCAATTTCTTTGCTATAAGCAATCTTTTTTTAATTTGAAAATCAATTCATTCAGTGTGTATTGTTGTGCTGGGCTGTGATTGGCCACAGCTAATTACATGGTACAGATGGGCTGTGATTGGCCCTGTCTCTACCATGTGATCACTGTGACCAATTACAGCTATAAACACAATTGCACACAATGAATGGCATGAAAGAAAGCCATTCATTGTTTACAATTGTCATGTGATCTGCTGTGATTGGCCACAGCTAATCACATGGTACAGTGGTACAGATGTGTTGTGATTGGCCCTGTCTGTATCATGTGATCACTGTGACCAATCACAGCTAGCAACACAGTTGTACACAATAAATGGCATGAAAGAAAGCCATTCATTGTTTACAATTGTCATGTAATCTGCTGTGATTGGCCACAGCTAATCGCATGGTACAGTGGTACAGATGTGCTGTGATTGGCCCAGTCCGTATCATGTGATTACTGTGACCAATCAAAGCTAGCAACACAGTTGTACACAATGAATGGCATGAAAGAAAGCTATTCATTGTTTACAATTGTCATGTGATTAGCTGTGATTGGTCACAGCGATCACATGGTACCAGCAACAGGCCAGTACAGTGATCTGTCATTGGCTATGTCTGGTGGACACAGCGGGTGACAAATCACGCCCGAGGCACGTTTCAGGAGGTTGTCATATGACGTCCACCCGGAACTACGCAAGTCCTGCCCCACCGTCATATTGCAATAGGCCAGGTGGGAAGTGGTTAAACTAAAGCCTTTTTTTGGCACAATCGATCTTATTTTCAATATCAATCCCAAAATGTAACCCTTTCTGCCAAGGGATGCAAACTTTTGAGCACAACTGGACCTTGGTCCTTGGTACTCACCACCTCCTCAGGTGTACTCCTACCAGAGACTATATGCAGAGCCCTCTAACTCAAGATGCCCCACACTGGCAAGGCAGGGCTGGCACTTCCTATCTATGGCACAACCCCACTCAGTATTCTGGGGACCTCTAATGGCTACCTAGGAACTTCCACTGCCTACTCTTGACTACAAGGCTCACAACCCTAACTATGGAGATACCTAGTTGCCAATCTCTGGAACTACGCCGGACACTGCTGTGCCCCAACCCTACACTACTTCTCTTATGTTTTTTCTCGTATGGATAAAATGTCAATAAAGCTTCTTTGAGAAAAAGCAAACCGCATTTGCTCATTGATACAAGCCCATAGCCCGCCTACACAGTCCCATCTGTGCCTTGCCAAGCTGTCCGAAGAGAAGTCTTCTCTGTGAATCTTAAGGATTTCAGGATTTTCATTCTTTTTTTGCCTCTTAGTCCTGTTCGGGATGGTTATGGGAAGCGGCTTCCAGATGACGACCAGCGAGGTACAAAGCAAACCCATCGTTCACCCCGTCCTCATCACCCTGGAGGTACGTGGCCAACATGGTCACCCCCCCCCCCCGTGTACAACAAGTCAGTCTGGCTCTGCAGGAGCTGCCATCTTGTCCATTTACTCTCAGAAGCACATTAACATTCGTTTTTATGACTTGTACAGGGACAGTTGATGGGACGCGGTGGTGATGCTGCTGAGCTGCCTTCCGTTGTGATTGTCGCCCATTATGATTCATTTGGAGCCGCTCCGGTAAGTGGCCGACTGGGAAATAACATACATCATCCCAAAAGAAACTATAGGAAAAACGAAAGATAACATATAATATGCAGTCAACTGAAACTGTATAATATTCCTCTTTACGCCTCCCCTAGCAGATACATATAAGGTTATGTAGGAAGGTGAGGAGCTGGGTCAGCACAGACAAGAACTAGAGACTCCTAGAACAGGAGCTGTGTAGGGAAGGAGGGGCTGTGCAAGGGAATGGAATGTTCCTGGAGTAGTCAGAATTTCTAGCATTTATGGAAGTAAGCATTCCAAATAAATTTTTTCTCTGTCATTTTGCCTGCAATTTTTTTAAGACACGTTCTCTTTAAGTCTTCAAAACTCCTTTCCCCCCAAAAAATAGGTTTGACTGGAGTTTTCATGCTGAAACCTCATTCCAGGCAATACAGTTATCATATAAATCCCTCAGCAGCTGAGAGAGGCAAGACCTGATGAGGCAGAGGAAGCTAGACAACTGATCTGCGGCCAGGAAGGAGGCCCTCCATTGCCAGAACTGGCATGCTAGAGCCTAATAGCATACAGTTTTTCCAGAAGACCCAGCTACTGTGTGGAGCTCATGCCCAATCCATCCCCTACCAGAGTGCTCCAGCTCCAGTGGGGTGGCCCTGGGTTCTTAGGATTCCTCCAGATGTTCACCGCTGTTACCAGAGCCACCCTGGACCTCACTGTTTAGGAAGAAAACTACAAGTAGCTGAGTTCTGAATTGTTTTAAGTAATGATTCCCAGCTTGACTTTCCTTTTTATAGCGTCCTATAGAGGCTATGCTATGTAACCACTTGTTTCTGCCTTGCTTGCCTACATCTTCAGGCCTGCTTTCCAATACGAGAAGATAACCAGCCAGCCGTGTAATGTTTCATCGGCTGGCAAATATCTAACAATTAGATCCTTCCTTAGTTGGGGTAGGAAGAGACTCCTTCTTATTATTACTGTAGGCTCCATTCTCACATGTACAACTACAAAGTTGTGCGACTTTGGATTACAACTTTGGTGCAACTTTGATGCAATTTTGGAAGGGTACGTCTTGGAGGCGACGTGTCCTTCTGCAAAGTTGACATTCAACATTCAAGTATGACTTTCGATGGTTTCTGATGGTTAACATTGAAGTCTATGGCCCTCAAGTTGCTTGAAAGGTGGACCAAAGTAGTGCATTATTATTATTATTATATTCGGAAGGGTACGTCTTGGAGGCGACTTGTCCTTCTGCAAAGTTGGAATGTTGCATGTAAAACATTCAAGTATGACTTTCATGCAGCTTTTGATGGTTAACATTGAAGTCTATGGCCCTCGAGTTGCTTGAAAAGTTGGACCAAAGTAGTGCAGTATTATTATTATACAGGATTTATCTTCTGTCCCTCCAATCTAAGCATTGAAAGTGTGATCTCTGTAACTTACAGTTGTGATGAGATAGCGATAACTCCAATCTTAGTTGAATATCACAGGCAGTGACTCAATCCAGAAGACATCTTGTAGATCTTGTGAAGTTTATTCGATAAACTGAGAGAATCTTACAACAATGAACATCGGATAGGTCAAAAGATCATAATGTGATCTGCTTCATGACATGTGGCTTAAAGCTGAAATGCCTTACTGGGAAAAGGGGTGGGGCTATCTATACAGCATGAACTAAACCAGAGGAAAGGGAGGAGCAGAGACAACATACAAAGAACACTTAAAGGCATATGACAGTCATGTGAAACATGACAATATATATAGCGCCAACAGTTTGCGTAGCGCTTTACAAAATGAAGGTAGAAATTACAGTCACAATACAATGTGGTACAAGCAGGGCTGCTGTTAGAAACCACAGGGCCCCATACAGCCAACCTGACAGGGCCCCCTCCAAAAAAAAACAAACAGTTGACTATGCTTTAGCTATGAATGAACTCAGTGAGTGACTGGTATTGATCGCTCATTGTGTTCATTCAGGAAAGGGGCTGGTGGCATATTTTCCGGACCCCTCCCCCATTCTCCATTCTGAAGGATCCTTTTGTGTGCTTGCAGCTGCCGGTAGGAAGGAGAGGAAGGTAGTTGGCAGCACTGTGGGGTGGGGGCACACAGGGGGGCCTGGGAAGCAAGGAGAAACATATGGTGCACAGGGAAGGTGATGGGTATGGTGGGGGGTATTACTGTAACCAGGGGCATATTTACTACAAGGCAAACAATGCATTTGCCTAGGGCAGCATTTTTCAGGATGGCAGCACCATCCCCCAGGAAGAAGGGACACATGGGGCTTGGGGACCAGGTGGGATCTGAGAGAAGCTGCGGGCTGCTTGACTCTCATTCCTGGGGATGTCCAGAGTTGTGAATGTGAGTGTCTTTCTCTCTCTTGCTAGGAGGGGAATGGCTGGGGTATGGGGGTGATGGTAGTGGAAGGCTCTCTCGGGTGGGGGGGACAGGGGTGTAGTTGGTCAATATCAGGCTCTCTCCGGAGGGGGTGAATTTTGTGTTGCCTAGAGACTGCAGAAAGAGACATACAGGGGATGGGTTCCAGTAATTGCCCCTCTGCCACACTGATCCCCCTCACTGCCCACATCTGATTCACCCAGCTGCCTGGGCCCCCCTGCTGGCCTGGCCCCGTACAGAAGGACTGGTGGTACCCCCTTATCCACAGCCCTGGGTATAAGAAGAAACAGAGGGCCCTGCTCATTAGAGCTTACATTCTAAGTACTTTAACCCCTCGAGGCCAAGCGCACGCAAATGTACCTCCTCTTGGCGTCTGGGCCTTGACACCGAGCAGCCGCCTATTTGCGTACCATTTAAAAATACATATGTGCTGCACGCTCCCAACACACATGTCCGTGTCTCACAGAAAGGTTCCGATCTCCCCTTGCGATCGGGACCTTTTCCGATCACGTGACCGCCATGACAGCGAATCACAGCGGTCTGATGACCCTAAAACCCCGCCCCGCCTCCCGGCTTCTGAAATTCTTAAAGGGCCGAGAGGCGCTGGCGCAAAGGGGTTAAGTTGCACATATATGAAAGGATACCATTGGAGAACATGGAGTTGGACTTGATGTCCAAAGTGGCACAAGTGTGAATTGGGTCCTACTGTCAGAAGTTAGGCTTTAAAGCACACCTACCTCTTTTCTAAGCCATATAACAGGCTGAAATTCCTAACAAAAATCAAATCACCACGGATAGAGACCATGTGACCCATCACATGACTTGGTGCTGGAGTATGGCAATCCTATGAAGGAATTTTGGTAACTACATATGTCATCTCTCCCATATCTCTGGCAGTACTTGGCTTACGGAGCGGACTCCAATGGCAGCGGGGTGTCAATGCTTCTGGAGATGGTTCGCCTCTTCCACCTTCTGTACAGTGACTGGCGGACTCAACCCAGGTCTGCAGTGCCTTGTTTTTTAAGGAATAGTTCTCTATAGATTGATAGATAAGGTAGACACAATTCCGAATGTTGATGTACATAGATGGGTGGACATGGAGAATTGACATACACATGTGTTCTTGTTGTGTTCTATTTGAGGTGTAACATGGTGTTCGCACTGACCGGGGGAGGGAAGTTCAATTATCATGGAAGTAAGCGATGGCTAGAAGAACATTTGGACCATTCTGGTATGTTTCGTTGTTAAGAGTCCGGCACTTAGGGCATTCTGCTGGGTACTCCGAATCTCATTTGCAGTAAATATTGTAGTCACCCACGATCAGTTCTTTAGACAAACACATCAATCTTTTCATTTCTGAATTCTGGTTGATATATTTTTTATTTTTTAAGCAATGATGATACCTTTAAACCTGACCTCCAACACTCCCTTCAGTCTAGCCCAGGTGTACAGGCTCCTCCCCTTCAGTCTAGCCCAGGTGTACTGGCTCCTCCCCTTCAGTCTAGCCCAGGTGTACCGGATCCTCCCCTTCAGTCTTGCCCAGGTGTATCGGCTCCTCCCCTTCAGTCTTGCCCAGGTGTACCGGATCCTCCCCTTCAGTCTAGCCAAGGTGTACCGGCTCCTCCCCTTCAGTCTTGCCCAGGTGTACCGGCTCCTCCCCTTCAGTCTAGCCCAGGTGTACCGGATCCTCCCCTTCAGTCTTGCCCAGGTGTACCGGCTCCTCCCCTTCATTCTTGTCCAGGTGTACCGGCTCCTCCCCTTCAGTCTTGTCCAGGTGTACCGGCTCCTCCCCTTCAGTCTTGCCCAGGTGTATCGGCTCCTCCCCTTCAGTCTTGCACAGGTGTACCGACTCCTCTCCTGGACTGAAATGGCTTCCTCTGATTTCACTGCACTGCTTCTAATATGCAGAAAATCCACATTGACAAAATGCATCTATAGGACAAAGTTTGAAGTGCTAAGACATTGAAAAACAGCCCAAAGCAGTTTTATAAATACAAAAACTGTCCAAATCCAATTATTAAAAGTAACAATTGTGTCCCTTTTCTTGTAAATAAATAACCCTACTGAACAGATCATTAGGCTCACCTATACATTTACTGTGTGTCTCCAAACACCTCACTCACACTGCAGCCAGGACTGAAATAGAAGAGATTAAATCTGCTGGCTTGGCTTTCAGCCAAACATATCTGTTGCCTAGAGTCAGGGTCCACAACCATAGTGAGACAGGGGCCTGAGAAATTTTTCAAAACGCTCCATGTCTCAACAATTAACTACAGTCAGGTCCATAAATATTGGGACATGGACACAATTCTAACATTTTTGGCTCTATACACCACCACAAGGGATTTGAAATGAAACAAACAAGATGTGCTTTAACTGCACACTGTCAGCTTTCATTTGAGGGTATTTACATCCAAATCAGGTGAACGGTGTAGGAATTACAACAGTTTGCATATGTGCCTCCCACTTGTTAAGGGACCAAAAGTAATGGGACAATTGGCTTCTCAGATGTTCTATGGCCAGGTGTGTGTTATGCCCTCATTATCCCAATTACAATGAGCAGATAAAAGGTCCAGAGATCATTTCAAGTGTGCTATTTGCATTTGGAATCTGTTGCTGTCAACTCTCAAGATGAGATCCAAACAGCTGTCACTATCAGTGATGCAAGCCATCATTACGCTGAAAAAACAAAACAAACCCATCAGAGAGATAGCAAAAACATTAGGCGTGGCCAAAACAACTGTTTGGAACATTCTTAAAAAGAAGAAATGCACCGGTGAGCTCAGCAACACCAAAAGACCCGGAAGACCACGGAAAACAACTGTGGTGGATGAGCGAAGAATTCTTTCCCTGGTGAAGAAAACACCCTTCACAACAGTTGGCCAGATCAAGAACACCCTCCAGGAGGTAGGTGTATGTGTGTCAAAGTCACCAATCAAGAGAAGACTTCACCAGAGTGAATACAGAGGGTTCACCACAAGATGTAAACCATTGGTGAGCCTCAAAAACAGGAAGGCCAGATTAGAGTTTGCCAAACGACATGTAAAAAAGCCTTCACAGTTCTGGAACAACATCCTATGGACAGATGAGACCGACATCAACTTGTACCAGAGTGATGGGAAGAGAAGAGTATGGAGAAGGAACTGCTCATGGTCCTCAGCATACCACCTCATCAGTGAAGCATGGTGGTGGTAGTGTCATGGCGTGGGCATGTATGGCTGCCAATGGAACTGCTTCTCTTGTATTTATTGATGATGTGACTGCTGACAGAAGCAGCCGGATGAATTCTGAAGTGTTTCGGGAATATTATCTGCTCATATTCAGCCAAATGCTTCACAACTCATTGGACGCTTCACAGTGCAGATGGACAATGACCCAAAGCAGACTGCAAAAGCAACCAAAGAGTTTTTTAAGGGAAAGAAGTGGAATGTTCTGCAATGGCCAAGTCAATCACCTGACCTGAATCCGATTGAGCATTTCACTTGCTGAAGACAAAACTGAAGGGAAAATGCCCCAAGAACAAGCAGGAACTGAAGACAGTTGCAGTAGAGGCCTGGCAGAGCATCACCAGGGATGAAACCCAGCGTCTGGTGATGTCTATGCGTTCCACACTTCAGGCTGTAATTGACTGCAAAGGATTTGCAACCAAGTATTAAAAAGTGAAAGTTTGATTTATGATTATTATTCTGTCCCATTACTTTTGGTCCCTTAACAAGTGGGAGGCACATATGCAAACTGTTGTAATTCCTACACTGTTCACCTGATTTAGATGTGAATACCCTCAAATTAAAGCTGACAGTCTGCAGTTAAAGCACAGCTTGTTTGTTTCATTTCAAATCCATTGTGGTGGTGTATAGAGCCAAAAATGTTAGAATTGTGTCCATGTCCCAATATTTATGGACCTGACTGTATATCTGCTGCCTTGAGCTATGGTTCTCAACCTGAGTACGACCAGTGCCTGGTAAATTTTTCCAAGACCTTCCATTTCCCAACAAACAACCACATCTGTTGACTAGAACAGGGGTTCTCAATCTGAGTGAGACCAGGGCTGGGCAAATTCTTCCATAACCCCTCTATGTCCCAATGATCAACCATATCTGTTACTTACGGCAGGTGTCCTCCACCCTAGTGAGACTGGGACCCATCAACTTCTTCCAAAACCTTCCATACCCCAACAGTCAACCTTATCTATTGCCTAGAGCAAACTTTACAAACAAAGGGCCAGTTTACTGTGCTTCAGACTCGAGGGGGATCAGACTGTGGCCAGTGGAGGTAGAAGATGTCCTGGTGTCAGTGGGAGTAAACAATTCCCAAGACATGATGATCATTGGGAGAAGGAAACAAGCCCCATCCTTGGTGTCATTGGCAGGAATAGTGCCCCATAATTGGTGCTACTGACAGGGATAGTACCCCATCATTGGTGCCACTGACAGGGATAGTGCCCCATCATTGGTGCCACTGACAGCGATTGTGCCCCATCATTGGTGCCACTGACAGGGATAGTGCCCCATCATTGGTGCCACTGACAGGGAGAGTGCCCCATCATTGGAGCCACTGGCAGGGATAGTGCCCCATCATTGGTGCCACTGGAAGGCATAGTGCCCCATCATTGGTGTCACTGGAAGGCATAGTGCCCTATCATTCATGTCACTGAAAGGAATAGTGCCATATCATTGCGGTCAGTGGAAGGAAAGGTGCCCCATCATTGGTCTCACTGGAAGGAATCCTGCCCCAAGGGCCGGATAAATGGAAGCAAAGGGCAGCATCTGGCCCGAGCCACAGTTTGGAGACCACTGGCCTAGTGCATTGGTCCTCAACCGTAGTGAGACAGGGGCCTGTGAAATTTTTCAAAAAAGTTCCAGGTCCCAACAATTAACTATATATGTTGCCTCGAGCAGTGCTTCTCAACCTAAGTACGACTAAGGGCTGGTGAGTTCTTCCAAGACCTTCCATTTCCCAACAAACAACCATACCTTGGTAAGGATTCTAAACCCGAGTGAGACCAGGGCTGGGTAAATTCTTCCATAACCCTCTATGTCCCAATGATCAACCATACCTGTTACCTAGGGCAGGTGTCCTCCACCCTAGTGAGACTGGGACCCATCACCTTTCATACCCCAACAGTCAACCTTATCTATTGCCTAGAGCAGGGGTGGGCAACTGTGGCCCACCAGCTGTTGTAGAACTACAAGTCCCATGAGGCTGACAGTTTCAAGCATGACTCCCAAAGGCAGAGGCATGATGGGACTTGTAGTTCACCAACAGCTGGAGGGCCACAGTTGCCCACCCCTGGCCTAGAGCATTGGTCCTCAACCATAGTGAGACAGGGGCCTGGGAAATGTTTCAAATACTTTCCATGTCTCAACAATTAACTATATATGTTGCCTCGAGCAGTGGTTCTTAACCTGAGTATGACCAAGGGCTGGTAAATTCTTCCAAGACCTTCCATTTCCCAACATACAACCATACCTGATGCGTAGATCAGGAATTCTAAACCTGAGTGAGACCAGGGCTGGGTAAATTCTTCCATAACCCTCTATGTCCCAATGATCAACCATACCTGTTACGTAGGGCAGGTGTTCTACACCCTAGTGGGACTGGAACCCATGAAATTCTTCCAAAACCTTCCATACCCCAATAGTCAACCATATCTGTTACCTAGCACAGGGGTCCTCATCCGTAGTGAGACAGGGGCCTGGGAAATGTTTCAAATACCTTCCATGTCTCAACAATTAACTATATAGTATGTTACCCCGAGCAGTGGTCCTCAACCTTAGTATGACCACGGGCTGGTAAATTCCTCCAAGACCTTCCATTTCCCAACAAACAACCACATCTCTTGCCTATAACAGTGGTTCTCAATCTGAGTGACACCGGGGCTGGGTAAATTCTCTTACTTCAATTCCCCAATAGTAAATTTATATTCCTACATAAAAGTATTGGAATGTAAAATAGCGATTGATTTTTTACAGACAGCTCCCGATCTCTGTTTATCAGGAGCCAGCCGTATGGGCTCCCAATCATGTCACCAACCAATCACAGTGATCAGGAAGTCTGTCCCACCTCCTGGTATTAGGACCCAGTTAAAAAGGGCACAAAGGGGTGGGAAGAGGTCAAAAAGGGAGCATTCAGTTGACAATATAAGTTACTGTAATTTGAAGAGAAACAATGACAAAGAATAACCCCCCAAATCATTGGTATCATTAGGATAGTGGCCCCCACAGGAGAATATCTCCCAAATAATTGGTGTTAGTGGGATAGTGACCCCAGAGAATAGCTCCCCACATCATTGGTATCAATGGGATAGTGTTCCCACCCCCCTCCAGGTGAGAATAATCTCTCATTTCATTGTTGCTGGTTAGATAGTGGCCCTCGGGAAAGAATACCTCTTTAAATCATTGGTGTCAAGGGAATTATGGCTCCTAGTGGAGAATAGCCCTCAAATATTTGGTGTGAGTAGGATAGTAGCTCCCAGGGGAGAATGGTTCTTCAAATAATTAGTGTCAGTGGAATAATGGTCCTGAAGAAATACTGCCCCCCAAATCACTGGTGTCATTAGGATAGTGGCCCCGACAGGAGAATATCTACCAAATAATTAGTGTTAGTGGGATGGTGACCCCAGAGAATATCTCCCCACATCATTGGTATCAGTGGGATAGTGTTCCCACCCCCCTCCAGGTGAGAATAATCTCTCATTTCATTGTTGCTGGTTAGATAGTGGCCCTCGGGAAAGAATACCTCTTTAAATCATTGGTGTCAAGGGAATTATGGCTCCTAGTGGAGAATAGCTGTCAAATATTTGGTGTGAGTAGGATAGTAGCTCCCAGGGGAGAATGGCTCTTCAAATAATTAGTGTCAGTGGAATAATGGTCCTGAAGAAATACTGCCCCCCAAATCACTGGTGTCAGTAAAATAGTGGTCTCCAGGGTAGAGTGGCCCCCAGTTCATTGGTCTCAGTGGAACAGTAGCCCCTAGGGGATTATAGCTCCTCAAATCATTAGTGTCAGTGGAATAGCTCTCAAAGTAAGTAATGTCAGTGGGTTAGTGGCCCACTCTCTGAGGATGAGGTGAAAGGAGTAACTGCTGGAGCAGACAGGGGGCCACGAACTGGGATGAGGGAGGGGGCTATGGGTGATGTCACAGTTCCGGGAAATTACAGTTAATCATTGTCAAGCACACCCCTTTCCATTTGTTCCAGTTTGATTGTTCCATTGACGTGATTATTGGATTTTCTGAATTAGGGTCATCCACTGTATTCTGATACTTTCTCTCCTAGAAACCAGCATCCTCCATGAGAACGTGGCATTCGTCCTGTGTCTGGACACCCTGGCCAATGGCGACTCTCTCCACCTTCACGTCTCTCGGCCACCATCAGAGGGCAGCGCACAGTGGGAGTTCTTGAGGCAGCTGCAGCTGGTACACCAAACCATTTCTAATATTTGATGCGTCCCACCAGCAGATGGTTGGGAATGGTCACCTTGCCTCATTTTTATTTGTAACACCTAAAGCTGAGCCTGTGATTCTGCAAGCCAACTCCACCCATAAGAGTCCTCCAATACCAGGACAGGTTTGTCCAGCGCCCTGGGCAAGGATCCAGAAGTACGCCCCCTCCCCCACTTTTAATGTATGCCATAGAATGAATATACCACCCTGCATCTATTATTTGCCCCCTTGCTTCTCTGCACCCAGGGCAGCTCCCCCTCCTGCCCACCCCTTGTCCTAGCCCTGGAGACCCCTATACTCAACCTGATTAGCCAGTAGGGCAATACCTTAGATTGTACGCCCCTTGAGGGTTAGGGACTGATGTGAATGTACAATATACAGTATACAGTGAAGGAGATGCGTATTTGCTCCCCTGCTGATTTTGAATGTTCGCCCCTCACAGAGAAATGATCGGTCTAACAATGGAATGTTCGGTGTAACACTGAGAGACAGAATAGCAACAAAAAATTCAGCAGAAATGCATGTCTAACAAATGATGACTGATCTGCATGTTCATGAGGGAAAGAAGGATATGATCCCCTTCACAAAACATGACTTAGTACTTGGTGGCAAATCCCTTGTTGGCAATCACAGAGGTCAGACGTTTCCTGGAGTTGGCCCCCAGGTTCGCACACATCTCAGGAGGGATTTTGTCCCACTCCTCTTGGCAGATCCTCTCCAAGTCATTAAGGTTTGGTGGCTGACGTTTGGCAACTCGAACTTTCAGCTCCCGGCACAGATTTTCAATCGGATGAAGGTCTGGAGACTGGCTAGGCCACTCCAGGACCTTAATGTGCTTCTTCTTGAGCCGCTCCTTTGTTGCCTTGACCGTGTGTTTTGGGTCATTGTCATGCTGGAACACCCATCCATGACCCATTTTCAATGCCCTGGCTGAGGGAAGAAGGTTCTCACTCAAGATTTGACGGTACATTGCCCCGTCCATCGTCCCTTTGATGCGGTGCAGTTGTCCTGTCCCCTTAGCAGAAAAACCCCCCCAAAGCAGAATGTTTCCACCACCATGTTTGACAGTTGGGATGGTGTTCTTGGGGTCATAGGCAGCATTCCTCCTCCTCCAAACACGGCAAGTTGAGTTGATGCCAAAGAGCTGGATTTTGGTCTCCTCTGACCACAACACTTCCCACCAGTCCTCCTCGGCATCATTCAGATGTTCAGTGGTAGACTTCAGACGAGCCTGGACATGTGCTTTCTTGAGCAGATGGACCTTGCGGGCACTGCAGGATTTCAGTCCTTGTCGGCGTAGTGTGTTACCAATTGTTTTCTTGGTGACTGTGGTCCCAGCTGCCTGGAGATCATTGACAAGATCCTCACGTGTAGTTCTGGGATGATTCCTCACTTCTCATGATCATTGACACTCCACGAGGTGAGATCTTGCATGGTGCACCAGACCTAGGGGGACTGACACTTGTTTTGTGTTTCTTCCATTTGTGAATGATTGCACCAACTGTTGTCACCTTCTCACCAAGCTGCTTGGCCATAGTTTGGTAGCCCAGTCCAGCCTTGTGTAGGTCTACAATCTTGTCCCTGACATCCTTGGACAGCTCTTTGGTCTTTGCCATGGTGGAGAGTTTGGAATCTGATGGTTTGATTGCTCCTGTGGACAGGTGTCTTTTATACGTAACAAAATGAGATTAGCAGCACTCCCTTTAAGAGACTGCATCTAATCTCAGCTTGTTATCTGTATGAGAGACACCTGGTAGCCAGAAATCCTGCTGAATGATAGGGGATCAAATCCTTCTTTCCCTCATGAACATGCAGATCAGTCATCATTTGTTAGACGCATTTCTGCTGAATTTGTTGTTGTATTCTGTCTCTCAGTGTTACAATACACCAACCATTTGATTTTTAGATCGATCATTTCTGTGTGAGGGGCGAACATTCAAAATCAGCCGGGGAGCAAATACGCATTTCCTTCATTGTATATGTAAAGCGCGGCGAAAATTGACAGCCTATATAAGTACCTGAAATAAATAAATAAATAAATACTGACACCTCCACACCAGAGACCTGGAGCCGTTGGTGAAAGAAGAGCGCTCCAAAATTTCAGTAGAGAGGTAGAAGAAACTCATTGATGGTTACAGGAAGCCATTGATTTCAGTTCTTTTTCCCAAGCGGTGTGCTACCAGATATTACATTGAGGGTGCCAATAACTTTGTCCAGTTCATATTTGGGATTTTGCGTGGAACGTGTCAGATTTGGCATTTTGTTTCTCCACTTTTTTTTGTCTCCTACCAATACAAACAAAAGAAATAAACACAAGAACGCCGAAACATTTGTCATTGCAACGATTTTCTGGGTGAAGTGGTGAATTATCTGAAAATTTTTTTTTATATTTAACCATTAGCCGCCCGGCCAATGGCCGTTTGGCGGCTTCAAAACAGTCTCTGCATTCCGGGTGCACGCCATTTGGCGTCCTCCCGCACATGCGCCGTTTGCGGTAATGCAGAGCGGCGCAGCAGTGCGATCTGTCACCGGCCGTGCACCTCGGACATGGCCGATGACAGATCCGAGTACCGGCTCCCGTTGCTGGTACCATGTGACCTGCTGTGACCAATCACAGCAGGTCACATGACAGTTGTATACAATGGATGGCTTCATTCATGATGCCATCCATTGTATACTAGTGCCTAGCTGTGAATGGTCACAGCTAATCACATGCACATGTCATGTGATTAGCTGTGACCAAATCACAGCTAAGCACAAAAAAAAAAAAAAAAAAAAAGCTGAATGAATCGATTTCATTCAGGTAAATGCTTGCTTATAGCAAAGTAATTGTTTGCTATAAGCAAATTGTGTAAAATAAAAAAATAAAAATACTGATCACTTCCCCAAAGTAGTACAATGTTACTATGGTAACATTGTACTACTTTGGTCATAGTAAAATATGAAAAAAATCTTTAAAAAAATAAAAAAAAATGTAATAAAAAATTAAATATAATAAAAAAATTTAAAAAAATTTAAAAAATATATATTTTTTTTTTCATACTGTCACCAGTCAGTGTCCCTGTTCACCGCCATGCCAGTTATATGATGACGCTGTACTGCACTGGTGACAGTATGTAAAAAAAAAAAATAGTGAAAATAATTTTTTTAATTTTTTCATTTTCCGAAAAATTATGACAAAAAAATACAACTTCAAAAAACTCGCCATGCCTCTTATGAAGTACGTCGGACTGTCTACTCTGCAAAAAGGGGTCATTTGGGGGATATCTGTACTGTCCTGACATTTGGGGGATATCTGTACTGTCCTGACATTTGGGGGATATCTGTACTATTCTGACATTCTTGGACCTCAAGAAATTAGATTGGCTGTCAGTACTTCAGGATTGATCAATATTCAGATCTATACCATAGTTTGCGAACTCTATAACTTTCCTACAAACTAAATACTACATCCTAATTTGGGTTATTTTCACCAAAGACATGTAGCAGAATACATCTCGGCCTAAATTTATGAAGAACAATTATTTATTTGTAAACTTTTATAACAGAAACAAAAAAAAACATGTTTTTTTTCAAAAATTTTGGTCTTTTTTTGTTAATTTAGCAAAAAATAAAAACACCAGCGGTGATTAAATACCACCAAAAGAAAGCTCTAGTTGTGTGAAGAAAATGAAAAAAATTTTAGTTTGGGTACAATGTTGTATGACCGCGCAATTGTCATTCAAAGTGTGAGAGCGCTGAAACCTGAAAAATGGCCTGGGCAGGAAGGGGGAAAATTGCCCGGTATTGAATTGGTTAATATGACTGTAGGTTACATTTACAAATCTACAATCAATGATTAGGAGCCGTAGAAAGTTATTTTTTAGATTTAGACCTTGGGAGGGGCCGTGGGCACTTCAAGTTGGGTGGTCCCATCAGCTTAGAAATTAAATGACATGACCAATAAAAAAAAGTGAACTGAAATGAATGATACAAGCTTAAGAGAAAGTTGTGAGCGCTCTGAATGAAATGAAGCAGCCAAGCATCAAAAAAGTATACCAAAAACCTCGCAAACATATGAATATAAAAGATGCGGCGCTATATCACAACTATAATTATGCTGAAACATCCAAGGTATATGTGATGATTAGGTGACTAATAAAAAACCACAAATATTCTGTCACAAACAGAGTGACATGCAGTGCAAAACAGTCTTAGTGACAATCCCTCTCCTTCAAAAGGTGCTTCTTCCACGCGGTGATAGTGAAAAGGTAAAGCTGTGCACTCACCAGATGCACAGTTTAACTGCGCATTTAAAGATGAACTCTTTTCCAAATCCACCGATTATTTCTTAAAGGTCAGGTCAGGCCAGATATTCCTTCCCCTGTTGTATTGCTGACAATCCACGGTCTCTCCTTTAGGTGGCTCTATAGGTGATAAGTGACTCACCAAGGGCCACAAACAAAGGAGACCAATAGCGTGATACCGTTTCAAAAAGGTTTGGATTTTATTTCCATACAGTATACAGGTAAAGGGAAAAAACACACTGACCATGAGGGGAAGCTTTCCCCTTTGATCATGTGCGACTAGCACGAAACGCGTCAGGGAAGGAGCTACAGCGTCACTATCTCTTTGCCGCCGGCACAATGGAGGTCCCGGCGGCCATCTTTTAAATTCACCTCATGGTCAGTGTGTTTTTTCCCTTTACCTGTATACTGTATGGAAATAAAATCCAAACCTTTTTGAAACGGTATCACGCTATTGGTCTCCTTTGTTTGTGGCCCTTGGTGAGTCACTTATCACCTATAGAGCCACCTAAAGGAGAGACCGTGGATTGTCAGCAATACAACAGGGGAAGGAATATCTGGCCTGACCTGACCTTTAAGAAATAATCGGTGGATTTGGAAAAGAGTTCATCTTTAAATGCGCAGTTAAACTGTGCATCTGGTGAGTGCACAGCTTTACCTTTTCACTATCACCGCGTGGAAGAAGCACCTTTTGAAGGAGAGGGATTGTCACTAAGACTGTTTTGCACTGCATGTCACTCTGTTTGTGACAGAATATTTGTGGTTTTTTATTAGTCACCTAATCATCACATATACCTTGGATGTTTCAGCATAATTATAGTTGTGATATAGCGCCGCATCTTTTATATTCATATGAAATGAATGATAAATCGCATTTGTTCTAAAAAAAAATATTTGTGAAAAGTCTGACGGATTCGGAACATGCAAACCTGCTGGTTAGGAGTCGGCTTCACTTCTACACTCGGTGCAAGACACGGAAGGAAGGTCCTCTACTTTCTACAATTTATTTATAAAGGAGGGATGGGGCTGGGGGGGCTCTGGCAGGGGCCCAGGGGCGATTTCCCCTTTTGCCCCCTATAAATGCGCACTGGCTTAAACTGGGTACATTCCCAGACTTTTATGACCTCTAGACTTTTGTTTTTGCTCTCATGCCTGTACTGACTGGTCCTCTTTGCTGTTCTCCAGGTCACACAGTCTCCTCTGTTTCTGGGTCTGAATTTTTCACTGATCCACAAGAAGATAAATTTAGGGGAGAATTTCCTGGTGTGGGAACACGAGCAGTTCAGCTTACGCCGTCTCCCGGCTTTTACCGCGTCTCACCTGAGCAGCCACAAGAGCGGGATGAGGAAGTCTATACTGGACACCAGGTGATCCACTGTAATGGTGATCGATACCACAGCATGCAGCCAGGGAAGGAAGTGTAACCCAAGTTTTTAGAACATTCATATATATATTATTAGAGATTCAGTGTAGGATTTCTGCAGTGCAGAGTCTAGAGAGCAATGCCAGGATGGAACCCCTCGGTATGGATTTCAGTGCATGATGTTTCCTAGTCGCCCCTATAGGCTTGACCCTCTGATGACAGTTAATCTACTGAGAGGCGACTCAAGTACCAATTCTATAGGAAGGAGTATGGTCAAAAAACATACAAGGTAATATGAAGAAGCAATGCAAGTTGTGAACCATTAAGTCTCAGGTCAGGCAATGTTCAGGCTGGTCAGGACAGGCAATGTTCAGGCAGAGTTATGACAAAGGTCAGTTCAGATCAGGTCGGGCAATGTTCAGGTAGAGTTGTGACAGGTCAGATCAGGTCATGCAATGTTCAGGCAGAGTTGTGACACAGGTCAGGTCATGTTCAGGTAGAGTTGTGACACAGGTCAGGTCAGGCAATGTTCAGGCAGAGTTGTGACACAGGTCAGGTCAGGCAATGTTCAGGCAAAGACATTACACAGGTCAGGCAATGTTCAGGCAGAGATGTGACACAGGTCAGGTCAGGCAATGTTCAGGCAGAGTTGTGACACAGGTCAGGTCAGGCAATGTTCAGGCAAAGACATTACACAGGTCAGGCAATGTTCAGGCAGAGATGTGACACAGGTCAGGTCAGGCAATGTTCAGGCAGAGTTGTGACACAGGTCAGGTCAGGCAATGTTCAGGCAAAGACATTACACAGGTCAGGCAATGTTCAGGCAGAGATGTGACACAGGTCAGGTCAGGCAATGTTCAGGCAAAGACGTTACACAGGTCAGATCACAGGTATAGATAATAGATAGATAGATAATAGATAATAGATAGATAGATAATAGATAGATAGATAGATAGATAATAGATAATAGATAATAGATAGATAGATAGATAGATAGATAATAGATAGATAGATAATAGATAGATAGATAATAGATAGATAGATAATAGATAATAGATAGATAGATAGATAGATAGATAGATGGGTAATAGATAGATAATAGATAGATAGATAATAGATAGATAGATAGATAGATAGATAGATAGATAGATAGATAGATAGATAGATAGATAATAGATAGATAGATAGATAGATTAATAGATAATAGATAATAGATAGATAGATAGATAGATAGATAGATAGATAGATAGATAGATAATAGATAGATAGATAATAGATAGATAGATAGATAGATAGATAGATAGATAGATAGATAGATAGATAATAGATAGATAGATAGATAGATTAATAGATAATAGATAATAGATAGATAATAGATAGATAATAGATAGATAGATAGATAGATAGATAGATAGATACGCTAGGAGCATTGATACTCTATATAGCCAAAAGTATTGTCCCCGCCCTCCAAATCATTTGATTCCAGTGTTCCAATCCCCTCCCAATCATGTGATTCAGGTGTTCCAATCCCCTCCCGATCATGTGATTCAGGTGTACCAATCCCCTCCAAATCATTTGATTCCAGTGTTCCAATCCCCTCCCAATCATGTGATTCAGGTGTTCCAATCCCCTCCCGATCATGTGATTCAGGTGTTCCAATCCCCTCCCGATCATGTAATTCAGGTGTTCCAATCCCCTCCAAATCATGTGATTCAGGTGTTCCAATCCCCTCCCGATCATGTGATTCAGGTGTTCCAATCCCCTCCCAATCATGTGATTCAGGTGTTCCAATCCGATCCCAATCATGTGATTCTGGTGTTCCAATCCCCTCCAAATCATGTGATTCATGTGTTCCAATCCCCTCCCGATCATGTGATTCAGGTGTTCCAATCCCCTCCATGGACACAGGTGTATACAATCATCCCCTAGGCATGCAGACGGCTTCTACAAACATTGGTGAAAGAATGGGTCGCTCTCAGGAGCTCAGTGACTCCAAGCGTGGTCCCGTGATAGGTGGCCACCTGTGCAATAAGTCCATCCGTGACATTTCCTTGCTACTAAATATTCCACGCTCAACTGTTAGTGGGATTATAACAAAGTGGAAGCAACCAGGAACAACAGCCACTCAGTCACCAAGTGGTAGGCCACGTCACATGACAAGGCGGGGTCAGCGCATGCTGAAGCGCACAGTGCGCAGAAGTCGCCAACTGTCTGCAGAGTCAATAGCTAAAGACCTCCAAACTTGGTGTGGCCTTCAGATGAGCCCAACAACAGTGCGTAGAGAGCTTCATGGAATGGGTTTCCATGGCCGAGCAGGTGCATCCAAGCCTTCCATCACCAAGTGCAATGCAAAGCGTTGGATGCCGTGGTGTAAAGCACGCCGCCACTGGACTCTAGAGCAGAGGAGACGTGTTCTCTGGAGTGACCAATCACGCTTCTCTGTCTGGCAATCCGATGGATGTTTCTGGGTTTGGCGGTTGCCAGGAGAACGGTACTTGCCTGACTGCATTGTGCCAAGTCTAAAATTTGGTGGAGATGGGATTATGGTGTGGGGTTGTTTTTCAGGGGTTGGGCTTGGCCCCCTAGTTCCAGTAAATGGAACTCTTAAGGTGACATTTTGGACAATTTCATGCTCCCAACTTTGTGGGAAGAGTTTGGGGATGGCCCCTTCCTATTCCAACATGACTGCGCACCAGTGCACAAAGCAAGGTCCATAAAGACATGGAGGAGCCAGTTTGGGGTGGAGGAACTTGACTGGCCTGCACAGAGTCCTGACCTCAACCCCATAGAACACCTTTGGGATGAAGTAGAGCGGAGACTGTGAGCCAGGCCTTCTCATCCGACATCAGTGCCTGACCTGACAAATGTGCTTCTGGAAGAATGGTCCAACCTTCCCATAGACACCCTCCTAAACCTTGTGGACGGCCTTCCCAGAAGAGTTGAGACTGTTATAGCTGCAAAGGGCGGGGCCAACTCAATATTGAACCCTACGGACTAAGACTGGGGGGCCATTAAAGGTCATGTGTGTGGAAAGGGCGGGGCCAACTCAATATTGATCCCTATGGACTAAGACTGGGGGGCCATTAAAGGTCATGTGTGTGGAAAGGCCGGCGGACCAATACTTTTGGCAATATAGTGTAAATGGCTTCATATGGTCACTATCCTTAACCGCTTCAATACCGGACACTTTCACCCCCTTCCTGCCCCCAGGCCAATTTTCAGCTTTCAGCACTGTTGCACTTTGAATGACAATTGCGCGGTCATGCAATGCTGTACACATATGAAATTATTACCATTTAATTCACACAAATAGAGCTTTCTTTTGGAGTCAAACTCAATATTGAACCCTACAGACTACAACTGGGATGCCATTAAAGATCATGTGCGTGTAAAGGGAATACATTTGGCAATATAGTGAATATGTAGACTGAGATATGTAGACATACACTTTACAACCAAAAGTCTGTTGATACCTCACCATCACACCTATATCAGATTATTAGACATCCCATCCCAAAATCTTGGCCATTAATAAGGAGTTGATGAGGAGTCCCTTCCCTCACCTCATGACCATTAACATGGAGTCAATCCCCTCAGCAGCTACAACACCCTCCTTGTTTTTGGAAAGGCTTTCTTCCAGATTTTGTGGTATGTCTGTGTAAAAATGTGTGCCCATTTGTGAGCTCAGATATAGATATTGAATGAGAAGGCCTGGCTCCCACACTAAAGTCCCACATTGGGTGCCAAAAAAAAAACCTGGCTTGCAAACAGTGTTCCTATTCATCCCAGAGATGTTCCGGGCTCTCAAGTTCGTTCACATCAAACTGGTCCAATTACACCGTGCGCACAATTATTAGGCAAGTTGTATTTTTGAGGATTCATTTCATTCTTGGACTACAGTGCTCTCAGTCAACCCAAAATGCGAATAAAACTCAAACTTTAGGTGCGACTTGCATAGACATCTGTGTCCTGCAGGCCGCAGGTGTCTTCCACCTCATGTCGGAATGACATCCGACTTTCACTGGAAGTCTCACAATTTCAGTCGGATCGGTGTGACCGGGGACTTAGTGTGCAGAATTAATAGGCAACTAAATGAACATTTTCCCATCTCAAGTGTTTATTTTCATCTGTTAAAGTGACAATAATAAACAAGCGACTCAAAATGTACAAATAAACATTTATGACATTAAAAAAAGAAAAATCAGTGCCCAATATAGCCACCCTTCTTTTTAATAGCAGTCATAGGCTTTCCATTCATGGAGTCTGTCAGTTTCTTGATCAGTTGATCAACTTTTTGTGCAGCAGCAACCACAGCCTCCCAGGCACTGTTCAGAGAGGGGTACGGTTTTTCTTTACCGTAAATCTCCTGTTTAAGAAGGGCCCACAAGTTCTCAATAGGGCTTAGCTCAGTTGAAGAAGGTGGCCATGTCATTATTCTTTCATCTTTAAGGCCTTTACTGGCTAGCCACGCAGTAAAGAACTTCAATGCATGCGATGGAGCATTGTCCATAAATATCATGGTCTTCTTGAAGGATGCAGACTTTTTCCTGTACCATTGCTTGAAGAAAGTGTCTTCAAAAAACTGGCAGTAGGGAGTTGATTTTGAGTCCATCTTCAACCCGAAAAGGTCCATCCAACTCATCTTTAATAATACCAGCCCATTCCAGTACCCCACTTCCACCTTGCTGGCTTCTGAGTCAAAGTGGAGCTCTGTGCCCATTACTGATCCAGTTACGGGCCCATCCATCTGGTCCATCAAGATTCACTCTCATCTCATCAGTCCATAAATCCTTTGGAAAATCTGTTATTTCAGATATTTCTTGGCCCAGTCTTCAACTTCTGTGTCTTGTTCAGCTGTGGTCAGGTTTCAGTCTTCCTCACCTTGGCCATGTCTCTGAGCACTGAACACCTTGTACTTCTGGGAACTCCAGGTAGGTTGCAGTTGGAATATGACAACACTGGAGGATAATGGGTTCCTGGTAGCTTCACGTTTGATTCTTCTCAAATCTTTGTCAGTTAATTTGCATCTTTTTTTCTCAACACGTTTCTGGTGACCCTGTTGACTATTTGCAATAAAACGTTTGATGGTTCTGTGATCACGCCCCAATATCTTAGCAATTTCAAGAGTGCTGCATTCCACTGAAAGAATTTTTACAATTCTTGACTTTTCCCCGAGTCAGTTAAATTTCCTTTTGGCCCATTTTGCCAGAAGAAAAAGAGCTGCCTAAAAAATATGCACACCTTGATATAGGGTGTTGATCTCCTTAGGCCACACCCTCCCTTAGTACAAGAATACACATCACCTGATATGCGTAAATCCAATAAGCATTCACGTTTATACAGCTTGGAATTGGACAATGTGCATAAAAATGACAATTTGGTCAAAATACTCACTTGCCTAATAATTGTGCACACATGGTACGTCTTTATGGAGCGAAGGTGTTCACGAGGGTTGAGGTCAGGGCTCTGCATAGGCCATTTGAATTCCTGAACACCAAAATGGTCCAACCACACCTTTATAGACCAAAGGTGTTCAGTAAGGTTGAGGTCAGGACTCATACAGGACATTGGAGTTCATCCACACCAAACTGGCCAAACCATGTCTTTATGGGGCTGGCTTTGTACACAGGGGCACAGTCATGGTGAAACAGAAAGTGGTCTTCACCAAACTGTTACCACAAGGTTGAAAAAGCACAATTGTCTACAATGTCTTTGTATGATGGAGTATTAATTGAACCCTTCACATGGAGATACCTGAGCAATGTCATTTAGAAGGGGATCAGTGACAGTAATGAGGTCTAGGCACCCCCAAAACTGAATAAGATAATTTTGCTTGTGGAAGTCAGAATTCCATAAAACCCCCCACCAGGAATTCCATTAAACGTTCCTAGCAAAAGTTCTACAATCCATCAGTATCATGAATTACACCGCTGACAGCAATATGTGACAACAGTTTCTGAGATCTGACACCACTCTTGTCACAGGGTCCATATAGTTTTGGCCGTATAAGACAGTGGCTTGTGGACACATACACTATATTGCCAAACGTATTGTGCAGCCGGCTTTTACACGCACACAAACTTCAATGGCCCCCCAACTTTGGCCGTAGGGTTCAATATTGAGTTGGCTCCGCCCTTTGCAGTTATAACAGCTTCAACTCTTCTGGGAAGGCCGTCCACAAGGTTTAGGAGGGTGTCTATGGGAAGGTTGGACCATTCTTCCAGAAGCACATTTGTCAGGTCAGGCACTGATGTCGGATGAGAAGGCCTGGCTCGCAGTCTCCGCTCTAATTCATCCCAAAGGTGTTCTATGGGGTTGAGGTCAGGACTCTGTGCAGGTCAGTCAAGTTCCTCCACCCCAAACTGGCTCCTCCATGTCTTTATGGACCTTGCTTTGTGCACTGGTGGGCAGTCATGTTGGAACAGGATGGGGCCATCCCCAAACTCTTCCCACAAAGTTGGGGGCATGAAATTGTCCAAAATGTCACCTTAAGAGTTCCCTTCACCGGAACTAGGGGGCCAAGCCCAACCCCTGAAAAACAACCCCACACCATAATCCCACCGCCACCAAATTTTACACTTGGACCAATGCAGTCAGGCAAGTACTGTTCTCCTGGCAACCGCCAAACCCAGACATGTCCATCGGCTTGCCAGACAAAGAAGCGTGATTGGTCACGTCTTCACGGCTCTAGAGTCCAGTGGCGGCGTGCTTTACACCACGGCATCAAATGCTTTGCATTGCACTTGGTGATGTAAAGCTTGGATGCAGCTGCTTGGCCATGGAAACCCATTCCATGAAGCCCCCATGCACTGTTGTTGTGCTGATCTGAAGGCCACACCAAGTTTGGAGGTCTTTAGCTATTGACTCTGCAGACAGTTGGCGACTTCTGCGCACTGTGCACTTCAGCATGCGCTGACCCCGCCCTGTCATGTGACGTGGCCTACCACTTGGTGGCTGAGTTTCTGTTGTTCCCAGTTGCTTCCACTTTGTTATAATCCCACTAACAGTTGAGCGTGGAATATTTAGTAGCCAGGAAATGTCACGGATGGACTTATTGCCCAGGTGACCACCTATCACGGGACCACGCTTGGAGTCACTGAGCTCCTGAGAGCGACCCATTCTTTCACCAATGTTTGTAGAAGCCGTCTGCATGCCTAGGGGCTTGATTGTATACACCTGTGTCCATGGAGGGGATTGGAACACCTGAATCACATGATATGGAGGGGATTGGAACACCTGAATCACATGATATGGAGGGGATTGGAACTCCGGAATCACATGATTGGGAGGGGATTGGAACAGCTGAATCCAATGATTTGGAGGGCAGGCCCAATACATTTGGCAATATAGTGTAGGTAGGTGTGATGGTCAGGTGCCCACCATATTCTGGCAATAAGTGTATACAAATGCAGTAGATCATTCTTTCCTTCTGATATGTGGCAGGCCTCGGGTGGACATGAAACGGCTCAGGAGGAACACAGAGGTCCTGTGCGAGGCTCTGGCTCGGGTTCTGTACACCGACACTGCAAAGGTAAGATAGACTTGCTGATATCATATCTCTCTTCATATGCTTAATGGGAACATGCTGACTGGAGGAGAGAGCAGAGGGATGAGCTCCTAAGTCTGCTGCTGTTCCTTCACAGTCCAATCACAGTCTGGGGGGTGGGGTAGGTGACCAGCTACCTTTCCGACCGACTCCTGATCATCACCATATGACAGGAAGCTGTTGGTGACAGTGCAGTCACGGTGCTGGGAGTTCATGACTGAGCACACACATTAGACAGCACAGAATAAAGGCCAACTCCACGCTGTCACATATATGTGTAAGGATGGCGGCAACGGGTTAGGCAGTTTAACCTTCAAGCAACCACCCCTGAAATATCAATTTTGGGTGGAGTGATGCTTTAAGTGCTTCCTGCAGGTAGTGTGCTGTCTGCCCCAAATCCTATAAATACTGTCTGGGCTTCACGATAACCCTTCATGCTTGACTTTTTCTTTTCTCGGCTTCATAAATCCCATTTCAGATCCATTTCCAGATATTCTGCAATAAAAGACAATGACGCAGAACAGCGGAGAGATCAAACTGCTGCTCTGCATCGCCGTGCCCGCATCTCACAGCTCATTATCCTCCCGAGAAAAGCAATAAATGAATGGTTTGAAGTGTTATAATGACAGAAGTGGAGGGAGGGAGATGCTCTGATGAACCTTCAGCAATATATGACACCACATGTATCTCCTGACCGCCCTCATCAGTGCTGAGGAAAGACAATGGAGGTCCAGCATGATGCTACCACAGCACCCCCCGATGGTGGAGATCTGTGTGACCAGCAAGGAGGCTCAGTTATTCTTTTGGGGTCATTAAGGCAGCCATGGTCAGACATGGCTCTGTGGGACCTCCGGAGGTTGCCAGGGGTTCTTTGAACACCAATATAGGCAACATTGTTCCCACTGACCCCCAATGTAAGGGACATTCTTCCCACTGATCCCCAATGTAAGGGACATTCTTCCCACTGATCACCAATGTAAGGGACATTCTTCCCACTGATCACCAATGTAAGGGACAGTCTTCCCACTGACCATCAATGTAAGGGGCATTCTTCCCACTGACCCCCAATGTAAGGGACATTCTTCCCACTGACCATCAATGTAAGGGGCATTCTTCCCACTGACCCCCAATGTAAGGGGCATTCTTCCCACTGACCCTCAATGTAAGGGACATTCTTCCCACTGACCACCAATGTAAGGGACATTCTTCCCACTGACCCCCAATGTAAGGGACATTCTTCCCACTGACCACCAATGTAAGGGACATTCTTCCCACTGACCCCCAATTTAATAGGCATTCTTCCCACTGACCACCAATGTAAGGGACATTCTTCCCACTGACCTCCAATGTAAGGGACATTCTTCCCACTGACCACCAATGTAAGGGACATTCTTCCCACTGACCACCAATGTAAGGGACATTCTTCCCACTGACCACCAATGTAAGGGACATTCTTCCCACTGACCCCCAATTTAATAGGCATTCTTCCCACTGACCACCAATGTAAGGGACATTCTTCCCACTGACCACCAATGTAAGGGACATTCTTCCCACTGACCCCCAATGTAAGGGACATTCTTCCCACTGATCACCAATGTAAGGGACATTCTTCTCACTGACCCCCAATGTAATAGGCATTCTTCCCACTGACCACCAATGTAAGGGACATTCTTTCCACTGACCCCCAATGTAAGGGACATTCTTCCCACTGACCACCAATGTAAGAGACATTCTTTCCACTGACCCCCAATGTAAGGGACATTCTTCCCACTGACCCCCAATGTAAGAGACATTCTTCTCACTGATCACCAATGTAAGGGACATTCTTTCCACTGACCCCCAATGTAAGGGACATTCTTCCCACTGAACACCAATGGAAGGGACATTCTTCCCACTGATCACCAATGTAAGGAACATTCTTCCCACTGACCACCAATGTAAGGGACATTCTTCCCACTGAACACCAATGGAAGGGACATTCTTCCCACTGACCACCAATGTAAGGGACATTCTTCCCACTGACCCTCAATGTAAGGGACATTCTTCCCACTGACCACCAATGTAAGTGCCATTCTTCCCACTGACCCCCAATGTAAGGGACATTCTTCCCACTGATCACCAATGTAAGGGACATTCTTCCCACTGATCACCAATGTAAGGGACATTCTTCCCACTGACCCCCAATGTAATAGGCATTCTTCCCACTGACCCCCAATGTAAGGGACATTCTTCCCACTGACCCCCAATGTAAGGGACATTCTTCTCACTGACCCCCAATGTAATAGGCATTCTTCCCACTGACCACCAATGTAAGGGACATTCTTTCCACTGACCCCCAATGTAAGGGACATTCTTCCCACTGACCACCAATGTAAGAGACATTCTTCTCACTGATCACCAATGTAAGGGACATTCTTCCCACTGACCATCAATGTAAGGGGCATTCTTCCCACTGACCCTCAATGTAAGGGACATTCTTCCCACTGACCACCAATGTAAGGGACATTCTTCCCACTGACCCCCAATGTAAGGGACATTCTTCCCACTGACCACCAATGTAAGGGACATTCTTCCCACTGATCACCAATGTAAGGGACATTCTTCCCACTGACCCCCAATGTAAGGGACATTCTTCCCACTGACCACCAATGTAAGTGCCATTCTTCCCACTGATCCCCAATGTAAGGGACATTCTTCCCACTGACCTCCAATGTAAGGGACATTCTTCCCACTGACCCCCAATGTAATAGGCATTCTTCCCACTGACCACCAATGTAAGGGACATTCTTTCCACTGACCCCCAATGTAAGGGACATTCTTTCCACTGACCCCCAATGTAAGGGACATTCTTCCCACTGACCACCAATGTAAGAGACATTCTTACCACTGACCCCCAATGTAAGAGACATTCTTCTCACTGATCACCAATGTAAGGGACATTCTTCCCACTGACCACCAATGTAAGAGACATTCTTCCCACTGACCCCCAATGTAAGGAACATTCTTCCCACTGACCACCAATGTAAGGAACATTCTTCCCACTGACCACCAATGTAAGGGACATTCTTCCCACTGACCTCCAATGTAAGGGGCATTCTTCCCACTGACCCCCAATGTAAGGGACATTCTTCCCACTGACCACCAATGTAAGGGGCATTCTTCCCACTGATCACCAATGTAAGGGACATTCTTCCCACTGACCTCCAATGTAAGGGACATTCTTCCCACTGATCACCAATGTAAGGGACATTCTTCCCACTGACCCCCAATGTAAGGAACATTCTTCCCACTGACCACCAATGTAAGGGGCATTCTTCCCACTGACCCCCAATGTAAGGGGCATTCTTCTCACTGACCCCCAATGTAAGGAGCATTCTTCCCACTGATCACCAATGTAAGGGACATTCTTCCCACTGATCACCAATGTAAGGGACATTCTTCCCACTGACCCCCAATGTAAGGGACATTCTTTGCACTGATCCCCAATGTAAGGGACATTCTTCCCACTGACCACCAATGTAAGGGACATTCTTCCCACTGACCCCCAATGTAAGAGACATTCTTCTCACTGACCACCAATGTAAGGGACATTCTTCCCACTGATCACCAATGTAAGGTACATTCTTCTCACTGACCCCCAATGTAAGGGACATTCTTTCCACTGACCCCCAATGTAAGGGACATTCTTCTCACTGACCCCCAATGTAATAGGCATTCTTTCCACTGACCCCCAATGTAAGAGACATTCTTCTAACTGACCACCAATGTAAGGGACATTCTTCCCACTGACCCCCAATGTAAGGAACATTCTTCCCACTGACCACCAATGTAAGGAACATTCTTCCCACTGACCCCCAATGTAAGGAACATTCTTCCCACTGACCACCAATGTAAGGGACATTCTTCCCACTGACCCCCAATGTAAGGGACATTCTTCCCACCGACCACCAATGTAAGGGACATTCTTCCCACTGATCACCAATGTAAGGGACATTCTTCCCACTGATCACCAATGTAATAGGCATTCTTTCCACTGACCCCCAATGTAAGAGACATTCTTCTAACTGACCACCAATGTAAGGGACATTCTTCCCACTGACCCCCAATGTAAGGAACATTCTTCCCACTGACCACCAATGTAAGGAACATTCTTCCCACTGACCCCCAATGTAAGGAACATTCTTCCCACTGACCACCAATGTAAGGGACATTCTTCCCACTGACCCCCAATGTAAGGGACATTCTTCCCACCGACCACCAATGTAAGGGACATTCTTCCCACTGATCACCAATGTAAGGGACATTCTTCCCACTGATCACCAATGTAAGGGACATTCTTCCCACTGACCCCCAATGTAAGGAACATTCTTCCCACTGACCCCCAATGTAAGGGACATTCTTCCCACTGACCCCCAATGTAAGGGGCATTCTTCTCACTGACCCCCAATGTAAGGAGCATTCTTCCCACTGATCACCAATGTAAGGGACATTCTTCCCACTGACCTCCAATGTAAGGGACATTCTTCCCACTGACCACCAATGTAAGGGACATTCTTCCCACTGATCACCAATGTAAGGGACATTCTTCCCACTGATCACCAATGTAAGGGACATTCTTCCCACTGACCCCCAATGTAAGGAACATTCTTCCCACTGACCACCAATGTAAGGGGCATTCTTCCCACTGACCCCCAATGTAAGGGGCATTCTTCTCACTGACCCCCAATGTAAGGAGCATTCTTCTCACTGATCACCAATGTAAGGGACATTCTTCCCACTGATCACCAATGTAAGGGACATTCTTCCCACTGATCACCAATGTAAGGGACATTCTTCCCACTGACCCCCCAATGTAAGGGACATTCTTCCCACTGACCACCAATGTAAGGAGCATTCTTCCCACTGACCCCCCAATGTAAGGGACATTCTTCCCACTGACCACCAATGTAAGGAGCATTCTTCCCACTGACCACCAATGTAAGGGACATTCTTCCCACTGATCACCAATGTAAGGGACATTCTTCCCACTGACCCCCCAATGTAAGGGACATTCTTCCCACTGACCACCAATGTAAGGAGCATTCTTCCCACTGATCACCAATGTAAGGGACATTCTTCCCACTGACCCCCCAATGTAAGGGACATTCTTTCCACTGATAACCGCAGGTCAGGTGAAATGCTTTGGCCAATCACAGCACAATTGGGTGGAGCTAGCAGTGATGTCACCGCTAGCTCCGCCAAAGTGTTTACATCTGACTGGCAAATGTCAGATTGCGATGAGTGCTCAGCGGGTGTGGACAGGTCAGAGGGCGTTATTTCGGCGAGTCGGCGGTGTGACAACGCTGGATGCCGTGATTGACGACGGATTACAACAATTGAACCATTTTTTGCCTTTTTTTCAATAAAGGATTTTTTCAAACGTCTGGCGTCTTTTTTTTTACTGAATTTAATCCTTAATGAATGGGTATGGGTACAAGTACTCCTTACTCATTCACAAGGGGGGCATCAGGGTGCCCCCTTATTCAAAGGGGTACCCTAATGCTAATGAGCTCCCCTGCCTGCAGACCCCCACAACCATCGGGCCAGGGTTTGTGGGGGTAAGACTGCCCTTGTCCCCATCGGCATGGGGAAACCATCCCAATGCTGATGTCTTGTGGCCTGGTAGGCTCATTCATCCCCCCCCCCCTTTCCTGACCTGCAGGCCTGTGTTCGGATCAAGGGTCTGGTAATAATTCCCAGAATTTTCCCCCCATTTTTGGGGGGCGGGTGTCAGTCCTGCTGCAGCAGGTTCTATTCATTGTACAGATGTGCGACTTTGCAGGTAGTTTAAAGGGGAGCCCCCAGGCATGATAGTTAAAGGAATTTTACTTTTTCTTTTTTTTTACTTTAAGCATTGAAAAATGACTGCCCCTTTAACCAGTTCCCAACCGCACTATATCCAAAGGACGGCTACAGCGGTTGTCTGGTTCTGGGATGATGTCCATGGATGTTATTCCAGAACACTCCCCCTGTGTGCCCCCAGCATCGCGCACCTGGCCCTGCCGATGATCAGTACCCATCAGTGCCACCCACCTGTGCCCAACAGTGCTGCCCACTTGTGCCCATCAGTGCCGCCCACCTGTACCCATCAGTGCCGCCCACCTGTGCCCTGCAGTACCACCCACCTGTGCCCTGCAGTGCCACCCAGTGGTGCCACCCACCTGTGCCTAGTAGTACCACCCACCTGTGCCCTGCAGTGCCACCCACCTGTGCCCAGCAGTGCCACCCAGCAGTGCCACTCACCTGTGCCCAGCAGCGCCAACCATCTGTGCCCAGCAGCGCCACCCACCTGTGCCCAAAAGTTCCACCCAGCAGTGAAACTCACCTGTGCCTAGCAGTGCCACCCACCTGTGCCCATCAATGCCACCCATCAGTGCTGGCCGTCAGTGCTGCCTATCAGTGCCTCCTATCAATGCCCATCAGTGCTGTCTATCCATGCCACCTCATCAGTGCCCATCAGTGCTGCCTATCAGTGCAGCCTCATCAACGCACATCAGTGAAGGAGAAAAATTACAGTTGCAAGAAAAAGTATGTGAACCCCTTGGGATTACGTGGAGTTTTGCATGAATTGGGCATAAAATGTGCTCTGAACGTCATCTAAGTCACAACAATAGAAGAACACAGTCTGCTGAACATAATACTACACAAACATTAGATGTTGCCATGGTTTAATTGCACATAGCATGTAAACATTCACAGTGCAGGGAGGAAAAAGTATGTGAGGCCCTAGCTTAATGACTTCTCCCAGAGCTAATTGGAGCCAGGAGTGAGCCAACCTTGACTCCAATCAGTGTGATGATATTGGATGTGTTGCTGACAGCTGTCCTGCCCTTAAAAACACACACATTTGTTTTGGGTTTACTGGTTTCAAGAAGCACTGTCTGATGTGAACCATGCCTCGCAGAAAAGAGCTCTCAGAAGACCTACCATCAAGAATTGTTGACTTGCATGAAGCTGGAAAGGGTTACAAAAGTATCTCCAAAAGCCTTGATGTTCATGTGTCCACGGTAAGACAGACTGTCTACAAATGGAGAAAGTTTAGCACTGTTGCTACTCTCCCTAGGCGTGGTCGTCCTGTAAAAATGGCTGCAAGAGCACAACGCAGAATGCTGCATGAGGTAAAGAAGAATCCCAGAGTGTCAGCTAAAGACCTACAGAAATCTCTGGCACATGCTAACATTTTTGTTGACACATCTACAATAAGGAAAACATTAAACAAGAATGGAGTACATGGGAGGACACCACGGAGGAAGCCATTGCTGTCCAAAAAGAATATTGCAGCACGTTTGAAGTTTGTAAAAGAGCACCTGGATGTTCCACAGCACTACTGGCAGAATATACTGTGGACAGATGAAACCAAGATTGAGTTGTTTGGGAAGAACACACAACACTATGTGTGGAGAAAAAAAGGCACAGCACACCAACATCAAAACCTCATCCCCACTGTGAAACATGGCGGAGGGAGCATCATGGTTTGGGGCTGCTTTGCTGCCTCAGGGCCTGGACGGATTGTTGTCATTGATGGGAAAATGAATTCCAGAGTTTATCAAGACATTTTGCAGGGAAACGTACGACCATCTGTCCGCCAACTGAAGCTCCGCAGAGGATGGGTGATGCAACAGGACAATGACCCAAAGCATACAAGTAATTCAACAAAACAATGGCTGCAACAGCACAGAATACGCCTTCTGGAGTGGCCCAGTCAGAGTCCTGACCTCAACCCCATTGAAATGCTGTGGCATGACCTTAAGAGAGCGATTCACACCAGACATCCCAAGAATATTGTTACACTGAAACAGTTTTGTGAAGAGGAGTGGTCCAAAATGACTCCAGATCGTTGTGCAGGTCTGATCTGCAACTACAGGAAACGTTTGGTTGAGGTTATTGCTGCCAAAGGAGGGTCAACCAGTTATTAAGTCCAAAGGCTCACATACTTTTTCCTCCCTGCACTGTGAATGTTTACATGTTATGTGCAATTAAACCATGGCAACATCTAATGTTTGTGTAGTATTATGTTCAGCAGACTGTGTTCTTCTATTGTTATGACTTAGATGACGTTCAGAGCACATTTTATGCCCAATTCATGCAAAACTCCACGTAATCCCAAGGGGTTCACATACTTTTTCTTGCAACTGTACCTGTATGCTAATTTTTATAATAGAAACAGAGAAAACTTTTTTTTTGCTCTTTTTTTGTTTATAGCGCAACAAATTAAATACCACCAAAAGAAAGCTCTATTTATGTGAAAAAAATATTTAAATTTCATATGGGTACAATGTTGCATGACCGCGCAATCGTCATTCAAATTTTGACAGCACTGAAAGCTGAAAATTGGGCTGGGCAGGAAGGTATAAGTGCCCGGTAGGCGAGGGGTTAAAACGGTACTTTTTGAATTTTTTTTTTCACAGATTCCTGTCCCTCAGGGCAGTCCCTGAGTCCCCACACCACTTTTATGGCCAATAACTTGCCTATCAGCCTTCAAAATGGGCACTTGTGAATTTACAAGTTCGAGTCCCATAGACTTGCATTGGGTTCGAACATTCATTAGGTTCGAACGTTCGACCATGAAGCAAACACGGGGGTGAACTTCAGCCCATCACTAACAGGAAGTCTTCATAAGGCAGGAATTTTTATTTGGAGAACTATCAGTAAAAGTTACCCTGAGGTCTCACACCGCCCCCTAGTGCTCAAATTGAAGTATGCAACTCCAGTGTATTCCTATTCTATTGATTTGTTGAGGTTTTTTTTTTGTTTTGTTTTTTCAGGGAAATCTGGAGAACCTGCAGATCTTTAAAGGAGCCCTGGTATGGTATATATTACCTTTTTCTTATAGGAAGAGATGCTCTTTTATTTATTTATTTTTTTTAGCATTCCCTCTTATTACGGATAATGTATTACTTATAGTTCATATGTGACCCCCTAACAATGAACGTCTCTTCTTTCCACCATGTGGTCTGTTAAATATATGTTTTGTTATAGCTGTTCAATCAGTGAAAAAAATACCCATTGATCCTGCCAGAAATCTTGTGCGCTGCTAGCTTCCTGTACTCTCTATTAGTTACATTGTCCCCGCTATCTTCCAAAATGAAATTCATGGACGGCCCAATAAGAACGCCCCCATTTATAGACAATACCACCACCCCATTTGTAGACACAGTCACAAAACCACACCTCTGTTTTAACCCACCCGAACACAATTGAGAACAAGAGGTAGGCATGTAAGCATGCCACTAAGAATTGGGGGTGTGGCCAAATTGTTGTAACAATGGGAGGGGGTTAAAGGGGAGTGGTTGAAGAAAACTTGAGCCTACTCTGCTGTGGGTCAGGAGTGTGTAAAACACAGAGTGCAGAGGTCAGAAGGGTGTAACGCACAGAGCGCAAGAGTCAGTAATGTGCAATGTACAGGGTGCAGGGGTCAGGAGTGTGTAATGCACAGATTGCATATGTCAAGAGCAAGTAATGCACAGAGTACAGAGATCAGGACTAAGTAACACACATAGTGTAGGGGCCAAGAATATGTAACACAGGGGTCAAAGGTCAGGAGTAACAGAGCAGAGGTAAGGAGTAAATAACGCACAAAGAACAGGGGTCAGGAGTAAGTAATGCACAGAGCAGAGGCCAGGAGTATGTAAAACACAGAGAACAGGGGTCAGGAGTAAGTAATGCACAGATAACAGGGGTCAGGAGTAAATAATGCACAGATAACAGGGGTCAGGAGTAAGTAATGCACAGAGCAGAGGCCAAGAGTAAGCAATGCACAGAAAGCAGAGGTCAGGAGTATGTAATGCACAGAGAACAGGGCCCAGGAGTAAGTAATGCACAGAGAAAAGGGATCAGAAGTAAGTAATGCACAGAGCAGAGGCCAGGAGTAAGTAAAGCACAGAGGTCAGTGGTCAGGAGTAAGTACTGCACAGAGAGCAGGGGTCAGAATTAAGTAATGCACAGAGAACAGGGGCCAGGAGTAAGTAAAGTACAGAGGTCATGGGTCAGGAGTAAGTAATGCACAAAGCAGAGGCCAGGAGTAAGTAAAGCACAGAGAGCAGGGGTCAGGAGTAAGTAATGCACAGAGAGCAGAGGTTAGGAGTAAGTAATGCACAGAGAGCAGAGGTTAGATGTAAAGCACAGAGGGCAGGGGTCAGAAGTAATAACATATGGAGAACAGAGGTCAGGAATAAGTAAAGTACAGAGGTCAGGGGTCAGGAGTAAGTAATGCACAAAGCAGAGGCCAGTAGTAAGTAAAGCACAGAGAGCAGGGGTCAGGAGTAAGTAATGCACAGAGAACAGAGGTCAGGAGTAAGTAATGCATGGAGAGCAGAGGTCAGAAGTAAAGCACAGAGGGCAGGGGTCAGAAGTAATAACATATGGAGAACAGAGGTCAGGAGTAAGTAACGCACATTATTTAATGTAAGGATTAGAAGTAGTGCATGGAGAGCAGAAGTGAGGAGTAAGTAATGCACAGAGCAGGGGTCAGGAGTAAGTAAAGCACAGAGGTCAGGGATCGGGAGTAAGTAATGCATGGAGTGCAGAGGTCAAAAGTAACACACAGAGTGCAGAGGTCAGAAGTAACAACAGATGGAGAACAGAGGTCAGGATTAAGTAATGCACGTTACTTAGTGCAAGGGTTAGAAGTAGTGCATGGAGAGCAGAGGTGAGGAGTAAGTAATGCACAGAGAGATTATGTGGGGAGTAAGGAAGACAAAGAGTGCAGGGGTCAGCAGTAATGTACAGAGAGCAGAGATCAGGAGTAAGTGCAGGGGTCAGGCCTAAGTAACATAAGGAGAATAGAGGTCAGGAGTAAATAATGCAGAGAGCAGAGGTCAGGAGTAAGTAACATAGAGTGCAGGAGTCAGGCCTAAGTAACATAAGGAGAATAGAGGTCAGGAGTAAGTAACATAGAGTGCAGGGGTCAGGCCTAAGTAACATAAGGAGAATAGAGGTCAGGAGTAAATAATGCAGAGAGCAGAGGTCAGGAGTAAGTAACATAGAGTGCAGGAGTCAGGCCTAAGTAACATAAGGAGAATAGAGGTCAGGAGTAGGAAACAGACAGCAGAGGAGTGGAGTCAGTAATGCAGACAGAGTGGAGGTCTGGAGTAAGTAAAACAGAGAGCAGAGAGGTGGAGTCAGTAATGCAGACAGAGTGGAGGTCTGGAGTAAGTACTAATAAAAAAGAACAATTGCATCACAAGATAATAGCAGAAGATCTGCCATCCCTCCATGGTCAGCAGAGAGGATATGCAGGGATCCCTGAGAAAGCAGATGCAATGTATGTAATATTTTGCACACTTGCCTCAGACAACCTAAAATGGCGCTGTGGGACTTCATAGCCAAAATTAAGAGAAGAAAATGCTCTGTCTACGTATGGCTCAAAGTATAGAAACAAGCAGCATGACAGGCAGGCAACTGGCATTTTCAGACGCAAGGCAGTAGTCTCCATGTTTTCCTCATGGCACATTTTCTGTCAGCTGTTCAGTCAAAGCCTAACTCTTGCCAAAACATTTTTTTGTCAATTTAGATGTAGCAGGGAAGGGTTGGAGCTTCTTTTAGGTTTCTGTTGTCAGCTGTGCCCCTATTGAGGAGATTTACCCCACTTCCTGCCAGAACAGGAAGTGACAGGAAATCTCTCCAATAGTGACAAAAACCACATTCATAGCAGACGTGTTAAGAGTTAAAAGAGATTGTGGACTTTGGGTCAAAAAATGCTAAAAAATGCAAACATGGAAAAACGCAGCAAACCGCTAAAAAAAGCTGAAAAACTCACGTCCCGTGTGCATGAGGACTAAATGTCAGATATAAAACACGTTGCCTTCCAACAGCAGCATCACACCAGATATGGAACATATGAACCCTATCAGACCATTAGAAACCACAATAATCATTATTGACCACTAGATGTCAGCAACACACCAGAAAAGGTACATTTGAATGCTATCAGACCATTAGAAACCAGGAGGAACAGAATGATCAATACTGGACAATAGATGGCAGCATTACACCGGATATGCACAACGGATCAAATTCAAAATCCTAACACTGACGTACAAAGCCATCCACCATACTGCCCCGAACTACATCACCGACCTAATATCCAAGTACCGCCCAACACGCACACTCCGCTCCTCACAAGACCTCCTTCTCTCTAGTTCCCTGGTCTCCTCCTCCCATGCCCGCCTCCAGGACTTCTCCAGGGTGTCACCCATCCTCTGGAACTCCCTGCCCCAACCCATCAGATTATCACCTACTCTCCTCTCCTTTAGGCGCACCCTGAAAACCCATCTCTTCAGGGAAGCCTACCCCACCCCCTGCTAACTTGCCGATCTCCTCCACTCTTCCTACCACTCCATCCCCCACAGCTATCTCCTCCTGTACCACCATCCCCTCCCTCCTAGATTGTAAGCTGGAAAGAGCAGGGCCCTCAATCCCCTCATGTTTGCAGTGTATTGGTATTGTTCTGTCACATGTTCTGTCCCCCTTTGTAATGTACAGCGCTGAGCAAACTATCGGCGCTTTATAAATACTGTATAATAATAATATGGAACATATAAACACGATCAAACTGCCAGAATTAATAGAATAATTATTATTACAACTAGATGTTAGCCTGCACCAGATATAGAATGTCAGAGCACTCTCAGACCACTGCAAAGTTTAACGCAATAATCATTATTGACCATTAGATGGTAGCATTGCACCCCATATGGGACATCAGAACACCATCAGACTACTATAGAAAGCAAAATAAACGTAATAGTCATTATTCAGCACTAGATGGCAGCATCACACCAGATATGGGGTCTCTGAACACCACCTGACTCCTGGAAACCATAATGAACATAATAATCACTCTTTAAAGCTGAATTCCAGGGTAATACTACCTAAGCCTAAAGGAATATTAAACCCACAAGCAAAAACATTTATTATATTGCAGCTCAACAACTCTTGTGGCGGCTGCAATCATTTTCTTTAGTAGGCTTTCTTACCTCTATTTTCATCTGGTGATCCAGCCAGTAAGTCTGTTTTTCAAACAACCCAAAAGGAATAAAAAAACATTTGCCATAACTTCTTTTTAACCCCTTGGCACAGGCGCCTCCCAGCCATTGAAGGGGTTTGTGATGCCGGGAAGCGCGGTGGCATTTAGGGTCATGTGACCGCCGTGATTGGCAGTCAAAGTGGTTACATGATCAGAAAGCTCCTGTAGGTGAGAGTCGGGAGCGCTCTCTCAGCACGTTTGTTTACATTGGGAACACAAATATACGCCCTCTCGGTGTCAAGGAGTTAAAATATGAGCTGGAATTTGACTTCAATTTGTTAGTGTATTTAAATCTGCTAGTACATAAAACACACCCCCTCCCCCTAGGCTGATTTTGCTGCTGTCCAGAGGTGCCCCCCCCCCCCCCGTGCTCCTTCATCCTGAGTGGGGGTGCTCTAGTTCAAGAGGTGTGTTGCTGACCAGATCACCAGGTAAAAACAGGGTTGAGAAAAGACAAAAAAAGAAAACTAATGCAGCCACCACATCTAATGATTGGTAAGCTGCAATTTATTACATTTTCAGGTTTTGGGTTTAATACCGCTTAAAAAATGCCCCACTTCTCCTAAAGCGTATACTAACTACAAAAGTGGAAAAATGCATATATGTAACTATTCTCAGGCCGCTTCGGTCCGCTCACGTAATCTCCCAGTGCTGGCTACAGGGGAGAGGAGGGAGTGATCCGACAACAGCTGGAGTGCCTCAGAGGTGACATCACCCATAGGCTTCCTATAGGCCAACCGTTGCCGGTGCGCCTTCAACCTCCCTGAAGCCGCTGCTAGCTGAAAGAGGCGAGCCGAACACATGACCGGAGCGGAGCAGCCTGTGAATAGCTAATTACCTACATCTGTAGTTATGTGTTAGAAGGGGGTTGGGGCAATTGAAAGCTTAGGTATTAGTAGCCCAGAGTTCCACTTTACAGTACATGGTGGCAGAGCACCAGATGTGGAACATCAGAACATTACCAGACCACTAGAAACCATAATGAGCACAATAATCATAACTGACCAGCAGATGGCAGCATGGCACCACATATAGAACATCTGAACATCAGCAGATTACTAGAAAGTGAAACCAATGCAATAATCATTATTGGCCATGAGATGGCAGCACTACACCAGATGTGGAACATCTGAACACAAGCAGACTACTAGAAATTGAAATTAATGCAATAATCATTATTGGCCATGAGATGGCAGCAATGCACCAGATATGGGACATGTGAACACAAGCAGACTAATAGAGAGTGAAATGAATGCAATAATCAATATTGGCCATTAGATGGCAGCAATACACCAGATATGGGACATGTGAACACAAGCAGACTACTAGATGTAATAATCATTATTGGCCATGAGATGGCAGCAATACACCATATATGGGACATGTGAACACAAGCAGACTACTAGATGTAATAATCATTATTGGCCATGAGATGGCAGCAATACACCAGATATGGGACATGTGAACACAAGCAGACTACTAGAAATTGAAATTAATGCAATAATCATTATTGGCCATGAGATGGCAGCAATACACCAGATATGGGACATGTGAACAGGAGCAGACTAATAGAGAGTGAAATGAATGCAATAATCAATATTGGCCATTAGATGGCAGCAATACACCAGATATGGGACATGTGAACACAAGCAATGAAATTAATGCAATAATCATTATTGGCCATGAGATGGCAGCAATACACCAGATATGGGACATGTGAACACAAGCAGACTACTAGATGTAATAATCATTATTGGCCATGAGATGGCAGCAATACACCAGATATGGAACATCTGAACAGGAGCAGATTACTAGAAGGAGAAATGAATGCAATAATCATTATTGGCCATGAGATGGCAGCAATGCACCAGATATGGGACATGTGAACGCAAGCAGATTACTAGAAAGTGAAATGAATGCAATAATCATTATTGACCATTAGATGGCAGCAATACACCAGATATGGAACATGTGAACACAATCAGATTACTAGAAAGTTAAATTAATGCAATAACCACTATTGCCCATGAGATGGCAGCAATACACCAGATATGGAACATCTGAATGCAAGCAGATTACTAGAAAGTGAAATGAATGCAATAATCATTATTGGCCACCAGATGGCAGCAATACACCAGATATGGGACATGTGAACACAAGCAGATTACTAGAAAGTGAAATGAATGCAATAATCAATATTGGCCATGAGATGGCAGCAATACACCAGATATGGGACATGTGAAGAGCTGGGACTCCTTTTTTGTAGTGTATTTGTGGGCAGAATTTATATATTATGGTATGTCAGTGACATTCTGGGCTCATTAATTCTCCTCTGTCCGTCTTTCTGGTCGCAGAGCGTTGATGAAGGGCAGTTATCGGCCATCTTGGACTGGTTGGCGTCCCAGCCTCGCGCCGCTCAGCTCACTGACCAGACGCTCCCCGTACTGTCCACCGCCGAGCATCTGTTCAGGAAACACCTAAAAGATGTCAGGCGCCACGTCTTCAAACCGGATGAGAGGTACAGAAAATGGCGCCAACCTGTGCGGTGGCAACTTGAGGGTTTTTTTGCATATGTTGAACCCCTTCATACCGGATGCTCCCCCCCCCCCCCTTCCTGTCAAGGCAAATTTTGAGCTTTCCGCGCTCTCATACTTTGAATGACGATTGCGCGGTCATGCAGCACTGTGCTCATATGAATTTTTAAATCATTTTTTTCACATATAGATCTTTCTTTTGGTGGTAATTATTCACCACTTGGGGGGGGGGTAATTTTTTGCTGAACAAACAAAATAAAAAGATAAAACATTTTGAAAAAAAGGTTTTCATTTCTGTTGCAAAATTTTGCAAACAGGTCATTTTTCTACTTCACTGATGTGTGCTGAAGAGGCTGCACTGATAGGCTGCACTGATGGGCACTGGTGGGCTGCACTGATTAGGTGGCACCGGTGGGCACTGATAGGCTGCACTGATGCTGCAGCACTGGTGGGCACTGATGACAAGGCACTAATAGGCAGCATTGAAGGGCACTTATAGGCAGCACTGTAGGTCACTGATAGGCAGGACTGATAGGAGACACTGATAGGGGGCACTTATAGGCAGCACTGTAGATCACTGATAGGCAGGACTGATAGGTGACACTGATAGGGGTCACTGATAGGTAACACTGTAGGTCACTGATAGGCAGGACTGATAGGTGACACTGATAGGGTTTTTTTTATAGGCGGCACTGTAGGTCATTGATAGGCAGGACTGATAGGAGACACTGATAGGGGGCACTTATAGGCAGCACTGTAGGCCACTGATAGGCAGGACTGATAGGAGACACTGATAGTGGGCACTTATAGACAGCACTGTAGGTCACTGATAGGCAGGACTGATAGGTGACACTGATAGGGGTCACTGATAGGCAACACTGTAGGTCACTGATAGGCAGGACTGATAGGTGACTCTGATAGGGGGCACTTATAGGCAGCACTGTAGGTCACTGATAAGCAAGACTGATAGGTGACTCTGAAGGGCACTTATAGGTGGCACTGTAGGTCATTGATAGGCAGGACTGATAGGAGACACTGATAGGGGGCACTTATAGGCAGCACTGTAGGCCACTGATAGGCAGGACTGATAGGTGACACTCATAGGGTTTTTTTATAGGCGGCACTGTAGGTCATTGATAGGCAGGACTGATAGGAGACACTGATAGGGGGCACTTATAGACAGCACTGTAGGTCACTGATAGGCAGGACTGATAGGTGACACTGATAGGGGTCACTGATAGGCAACACTGTAGGTCACTGATAGGCAGGACTGATAGGTGACACTGATAGGTGTCACTGATAGGCGGCACTGTAGGTCAGTGATAGGCAGAACTGATAGGTGATACTGATAGGGGGCACTTATAGGTGGCACTGTAGGTCACTGATAAGCAAGACTGATAGGTGACACTGATAGGGGGCACTTATAGGTGGGACTGTAGGTCACTGATAGGCAGGACTGATAGGTGACACTGATAAAGGGCACTTATAGGTGGCATTCTAGGTCACTGATAAGCAAGACTGATAGGTGACACTGATAGGGGGCACTTATAGGCAGCACTGTAGGTCACTGATAGGCAGGACTGATAGGTGACACTGATAGGGGGCACTGATAGGATGCATTGATGGGCACTGCTTGGCAGCACTGATGGGCATTGTTGGGGATGCACTGATATTCAGGACACTGATGATCAGTGCTCTGATTATCCGTATAAATGTCCCCCTTCACATTTGCCGGCTCTCCTCGCAGTGTGACAGCGTAAGCAAAGGAAAAACCGATAAATCAGACAAATGTGTTTATGTGACCATGATCAGCTGTGATTGGACACACCTGATCACGTGGTAAAGGGCCACCATGATAGGCCCTTTACCTTTCTTCATGGAGCGATCACAGAGCGTGCCGGGTGTGCAGTTCTCGGAGGATGTCCATAGACGCCCTTCCAGAACTGGACCATCACGGTGTATCCACCATTCAGCTATAGCGCGGTCACCAAGAGGTTTAAAAAAAAAATTCAGTAAAAAAAAAATACATAAAAGTGTCATTTTAGGGAACAAAAATGCAATAAATTACCCAATTGTTGGTGAAGTATAAAAGATGAGGGGTCAAGTAAGTAGATATTCAACATGTCGGCACCCTATATTCTCCATAGACATGGCTCTAAAAGCCCCCTACAGGTCAAATTACAGACACGTTAACCTGCTCTGTGTAATGGTTTTGCACAGAGCAGCCCCAAACCTCCTCTCCCTGGGTGTGCCTGGCTCCTCCCTCCTGCTGAGTGCTCCCAAAGCAAGCTGCTTGTTCTGGGGGCACTCGTGTGAACCTACTCCAGAGCCGCCTCTTTGTGTCTATAAGACACACAGAGAGTGTGGCTCAGCCCCCGCTCCCTCCTCACTGGCTGTGATTGACAGCAGCCGGAGCCAATGGCTACTGTGTTTGAGCCAATGGAGAGGGAGAGACCTGGGAGAGCTGCTGCTCTCATGCACATCGCTGGATCGGGATTGGGCTGGGGGGCTTTACCTTACATGGAAAACGTTCCCCAGGTGATATAATACTTTTTAAGGTAGGTTCTCTTTAACCGCCATATAAGGAAATGACGGACGCAAGGTGGTTCTCTCGTTCTGGGAGGATGTCATATGATGTCCTCCCACTCTGACCGTCTCTGGGAATGCACAGCGCGGTGATCGGTGGTGCGCTGTGTCCCTCGGACACAGCGGATCACCGATCAACGGAAAGAGCCGAAGACGTCACCTCGGTCATGTGATCAACTGTGTCCAGTGATGCCTGTCAATGCCCATCAGTGCAGCCTATCAGTGCCCATCACTGCAGCCTCATTAGCGCACATCAGTGAAGGAGAAAAATCACTTATTTACAAAATTTTATAACAAAAACTAAGAAAAACTTTTTTTTTCAAAATTTTCAGTTGTTTTTGGTTTGTTTAGCAAAAAATAAAAAACCCAGAGGTGATTAAATACCACCAAAATAAAGCTCTATCTGTCACACAAAAAATTGATAAAAATGTCATATGGGTACAGTGTTGCATGACCGCGCAATTGTCATTCAAAGTGTGACAGCGCTGAAAGCTGGAAATTGGCCTGGGCAGGAAGGGGGTAGAAGTGCCCGGGAGGCAGGAAGGGGGTAGAAGTGCCGGTAGGCAGGAAGGGGGTAGAAGTGCCCGGCAGGCAGGAAAAGGGGTAGAAGTGTCCTGTAGGCAGGAAGGGGGTAGAAGTGCCCGGTAGGCAGGAAGGGGGTAGAAGTGCCCGGTAGGCAGGAAGGGGGTAGAAGTGCCGGTAGGCAGGAAGGGGGTAGAAGTGCCCGGTAGGCAGGAAGGGGGTAGAGGTGTCGAGTAGGCAGAAAGGGGGTAGAAGTGCCCTGTAGGCAGGAAGGGGTAGAGTGTCCTGTAGGCAGGAAGGGGGTAGAAGTGCCCTGTAGGCAGGAAGGGGGTAGAAGTGTCCGGTAGGCAGGAAGGGGTAGAAGTGTCCTGTAGGCAGGAAGGGGGTAGAAGTGCCCTGTAGGCAGGAAGGGGGTAGAGGTGTCCTGTAGGCAGGAAGGGGGTAGAAGTGTCCTGTAGGCAGGAAGGGGGTAGAAGTGTCCTGTAGGCAGGAAGGGGGTAGAAGTGCCCTGTAGGCAGGAAGGGGGTAGAAGTGTCCTGTAGGCAGGAAGGGGGTGGAAGTGCCCTGTAGGCAGGAAGGGGGTAGACGTGCCCTGTAGGCAGGAAGGGGGTAGAAGTGTCCGGTAGGCAGGAAGGGGGTAGAAGTGCCCGGTAGGCAGGAAGGGGGTAGAAGTGCCCTGTAGGCAGGAAGGGGGTAGAAGTGTCCTGTAGGCAGGAAGGGGGTAGAAGTGTCCTGTAGGCAGGAAGGGGGTAGAAGTGCCCTGTAGGCAGGAAGGGGGTAGAAGTGCCCTGTAGGCAGGAAGGGGGTAGAAGTGTCCTGTAGGCAGGAAGGGGGTGGAAGTGCCCTGTAGGCAGGAAGGGGGTAGAAGTGCCCTGTAGGCAGGAAGGGGGTAGAAGTGTCCGGTAGGCAGGAAGGGGGTAGAAGTGCCCGGTGGGCAGGAAGGGGGTAGAAGTGCCTGGTGGGCAGGAAGGGGGTACAAGTGCCTGGTAGGCAGGAAGGGGGTAGAATTGCCGGTAGGCAGGAAGAGGGTAGAAGTGTCCGGTAGGCAGGAAGGGGGTACAAGTGCCGGTAGGCAGGAAGGGGGTAGAAGTGCCCGGTAGGCAGGGAGGAGGTATAAGTGCCCGGAAGGCAGGAAGGGGGTAGAAGTGACCGGTAGGGGAGGGGTTAATGAGACATCGGGGATCTCACCCTGATTTCTCACCTACCCTCCATTGAAGCTAATAGAGCACAGATCGCTCTCCGCTAGCTTCTTCCCCGGGGGAAAGTGACACCAGAAATCAGGAGTGAAGTCTCCATGCATCAATTCCACCTTCATTCTAGCTCCATGCAGTGGCACCTGCCATCCATCAGGGGGCAGGGAATTGACATTCGGGGGGGGGGGGTCACAGATTGTTACTGGGTTGCCTTTTCTCACACATAAGTAATTGATGACTGAAAGGACAATTGTAGTTTTTATTTATAAAATGAATGCTGAGCAGGACCGGCATTATCAAACTGGAAGCTCTGTCCTGCCGGAACACAGGAAGAACATGGCTCACCCTATGTAACCATCAGAGCTTTGTGCCATCCAGGATTTGTTCTCTGCTTACCGGGAGTATACAAAACTCTGTGACAGCCGGGCTTTGTTCTCTGCTTACAGGGAGCATACAGAGCCCTGTGCCAGCCGGGCATTGTTCTCTGCTTACCGGGGGTATACACAACTCTGCCAGCCGGGCTTTGTTCTTCGCCTACTAGGAGTATACACAACTCTGTGCCAGCCGGGCTTTGTTCTCCGCTTACCGGGAGTATACACAACTCTGCTAGCCGGGCCTTGTTCTCCGCTTACCGGGAGTATACACAACTCTGCTAGCCGGGCCTTGTTCTCCGCTTACCGGGAGTATACACAACTCTGCTAGCCGGGCCTTGTTCTCCGCTTACCGGGGGTATACACAACTCTGTGCCAGCCGGGCTTTGTTCTCCGCTTACCAGTAATATACACAACTCTGTGCCAGCCGGGCTTTGTTCTTTGCTTACATACAAAGCTCTGTGACAGCCGGGATTTGGTTTCTGTTTACCGGGAGTATACACAACTCTGTGACAGCCGGGCTTTGTTCTCTGCTTACAGGGAGCATATAGAGCTCTGTGACAGCCGGGATTTGGTCTCTGCTTACCAGGAGCATACTGAGCCCTGTAACAGCCGGGATTTGTTCTCTCCTTACATACAGAGCTCTGTGACAGCCGGGATCTGTTTTCTGCTTTCCTGGAGCATACAGAGCTCTGTGACAGCCGGACTTTGTTATCTGCTTACCAGGAGCATACAGAGCTCTTTAACAACCGGGCTTTGTTCCCTGCTTTCCTGGAGCATACAGAACTCTATGAGAGCTGGGCTTTATTCTCTGCTTTCTGGGAGCATACAGAGCTCTGTGACAGCCAGGCTTTGTTCCCTGCTTATCGGGAGCATACAGAGCTCTGTGACAGCCGGACTTTGTTCCCTGCTTATCGGGAGCATACAGAGCTCTGTGACAGCCGGACTTTGTTCCCTGCTTATCGGGAGCATACAGAGCTCTGTGACAGCCGGACTTTGTTCCCTGCTTATCGGGAGCATACAGAGCTCTGTGACAGCCGGACTTTGTTCTCTGCTTTCTGGGAGCATACAGAGCTCTGTGACAGCCGGACTTTGTTCTCTGCTTATCGGGAGCATACAGAGCTCTTTGACTGCCGGGCTTTGTTCCCTGCTTATCGGGAGCATACAGAGCTCTGTGACAGCCGGGCTTTGTTCCCTGCTTACCGGGAGCATACAGAGCTCTTTAACAGCCAGGCTTTGATCCCTGGTTATCGGGAGCATACAGAGCTCTGTGACAGCCGGGCTTTGTTACCTGCTCACCAGGAGCATAGAGAGCTCTGGACACAACGGGTGGCTGTCACCCTGACAGTGAGAGAATACAGAGAGCTGCCATCTCCTAGTGTAATCTGCTGGGCTGAGCTGTTTGATAGAGAGATGGCTGGGCAATATAGACTCCCACCCTGGCTGCCCTCCCCCCACAGCACAGTGCCCAAGGTAGGAGCCTCTAGCAAGGGGGAAGTGATGCCATAAAGGCACCATAGCAGCTGCACCCCAGTGATTTTGTCATTGGCAACAATGTAGCAAGAAGGTGAAACACATAAATGTCTGTTCCTAGTAATTTTATAAAAATGCATTTCAGATACTTTCCAGTGCCAGGAGTGCAGCGCTGTCTTCCCACAGCCAGTTACCACTTCAGGTCACTGGTGCCGCCATCTTGGATATGGAAGCTGTCCTTAGCTTCCTGAATACCCACTTTCGGCTCTCCACTGTGCATGTGTGAGCTTGATTGGCACACTCTGAATTGTCAAGTAGCCTCCTGGGACATGTGATGTGTCTGCGGGCAGATGCATGGACTCATCAATATTTACATTTTGCTGTATTTACATATACACTATATTTCCAAAAGTATTTTCCCTGCCCTCCAAATCATGTGATTCAGGTGTTCCAATCCCCTCCATGGACACAGGTGTATACAATCCATCCCCTAGGCATGCAGACTGCTTCTACAAACATTGGTGAAAGAATGGGTCGCTCTCAGGAGCTCAGTGACTCCAAGCGTGGTCCCGTGATAGGTGGTCACCTGGGCAATAAGTCCATCCGTGACATTTCCTGGCTACTAAATATTCCACGTTCAACTGTTAGTGGGATTATAACAAAGTGGAAGCAAAAGACATGGAGGAGCCAGTTTGGGGTGGAGGAACTTGACTGTCCTGCACAGAGTCCATAGAACCCCTTTGGGATGAATTAGAGCGGAGACTGCGAGCCAGGCCTCCTCCCCCGACATCAGTGCCTGACCTCACAAATGTGCTTCTGGAAGAATGGTCCAACCTTCCCATAGACACCCTCCTAAACCTTGTGGACGGCCTTCCCAGAAGAGTTGAAGCTGTTATAGCTGCAAAGGGTGGGGCCAACTCAATATTGAACCCTACGGACTAAGACTGGGGGGCCATTAAAGGTCATGTGTGTGGGAAGGGCGGGGCCAACTCAATATTCAACCCTGAATACTGTGTATATATATATATATATATATTTACAAGAGTGACAGTGTATTCATACATATGATGATGTTGATTGCTGTATAATAACTGAACACATCTATACCTTTTCAGGCATCCAGAATTTGTGTTCTATGATCAGATGAAGCAGACCATGACATCACACAGGTGAGATGGGGATGTGGATACATTGTGTGTCAGACTCAAGAGAGCATTGATCTCAAAACTACAGCCCATGGGATATGACCCTTTGCTTGCCTTTATCTGGCCCATGGGGCACTAATCCTCCTACTGACACCAATGATGGGGCACTATTCATGCTACTGATACCAATGATGGGGCACTATTCATGCTACTGACACCAATGATGGGGCACTATTCATGCTACTGACACCAATGATGGGGTACTATTCATGCTACTGACACCAATGATGGGGTACTATTCCTCCCACTAATACCAATGATGGGGCACTATTCCTGCCACTGATACCAATGATGGGGCACTATTCCTCCCACTGATACCAATGATGGGGCACTATTCCTCCCACTGACACCAATGATGGGGCACTATTCCTCCTACTGACACCAATGATGGGGCACTATTCCTCCCACTGACACCAATGATGGGGCACTATTCCTTCCACTGACACCAATGATGGGGCACTATTCCTCCCACTGACACCAATGATGGGGCACTATTCCTCCCACTGACACTAATGATGGGGCACTATTCCTCCCACTGATACCAATGATGGGGCACTATTCCTCCCACTGATACCAATGATGGGGCACTATTCCTCCCACTGATACCAATGATGGGGCACTATTCCTCCCACTGATACCAATGATGGGGCACTATTCCTCCCACTGACACCAATGATGGGGCACTATTCCTTCCACTGACACCAATGATGGAGCACTATTCCTCCCACTGATACCAATGATGGGGCACTATTCCTCCCACTGATACCAATGATGGGGCACTATTCCTCCCACTGACACCAATGATGGGGCACTATTCCTCCCACTGATACCAATGATGGGGCACTATTCCTCCCACTGACATCAAGAATGGGGCACTATTCCTCCCACTGACACCAATGATGGAGCACTATTCCTCCCACTGACACCAATGATGGAGCACTATTCCTCCCACTGATACCAATGATGGGGCACTATTCCTCCCACTGACATCAATAATGGGGCATTATTCCTCCCACTGACACCAATGATGGGGCACTATTCCCCCCACTGACACCAATGATGGGGCACTATTCCTCCCACTGATACCAATGATGGGGCACTATTCCTCCCACTGACACCAATGATGGGGCACTATTCCTCCCACTGACATCAAGAATGGGGCACTATTCCTCCCACTGACACCAATGATGGAGCACTATTCCTCCCACTGACACCAATGATGGAGCACTATTCCTCCCACTGATACCAATGATGGGGCACTATTCCTCCCACTGACATCAATAATGGGGCATTATTCCTCCCACTGACACCAATGATGGGGCACTATTCCCCCCACTGACACCAATGATGGGGCACTATTCCTCCCACTGATACCAATGATGGGGCACTATTCCTCCCACTGATACCAATGATGGGGCACTATTCCTCCCCCACTAATACCAATGACAGGGCACTATTCCTCCCACTGACACCAATGCCACCACCATACTTCACAGTGGGGATGGTATTCTTGTCACTATAATCCTTGCTGACCTCTCCCCAAACATAACGCTTATGGTTGTGACCATACAGCCTTATTTTGGTCTCATCGCTCCAGATTACAGTGTGCCAGAAGCTGTGAGGTGTGTCGCGGTGTTGTCAGGCATATTATAACTGGGCTTTTGTGTGGCATTGATGCAGTAAAGGCTTCTTTCTGGCAACTCGACCATGCAGTTCATTTTTGTTCAAGTATTGTCTTATCGTGCTCCTTAAAACAACCACACCATATTTTTCCAGAGCAGCCTGTATTTCTCCTGAGGTTGCCTGTGGGGTTTTTCTTTGTAGTCTGTACAATTCTTCTGGCAGTTGTGGCTGCAATCTTTCTTGGTCTACTTGACCTTGTCTTGATATCAAGAGATCCCTGAATTTTCCAATTATTTCTTAATAAATGATTGAACAGTACTGACTGGCATATTCAAGGCTTTAAATATCTTTTTATATCCTTTTCCATCTTTATAAAGTTCCATTACCTTGTTACGCAGGTCTTTTGACAGTTCTGACAGTTTTGACGGTTCTTTTCTGCTCCCCATGGCTCAATATCTAGCCTGCTCAGTGCCGCCACGTAAAAGCTAACAAACCCATTGACTATTTATACACTGACACTAATTGCAATTGAAAAAAACCGCAGATGTGGGAAATGAACCTTTAATTGCCATTATACCCTGTGTGTCAGGAATGGACTGGCCAGCAATGGTGGGACTCACCTGCCTTTTGATCTGCAGTACCAGGGCTGGCCAGCGGATGTTCCCAGCAATCAGAGACTCAACTTTGCAGCCAGCTAACACCTGGAACTGATTATGCTGGGGTATTTAAGGGATGGCCAGACCCACAGACTCTGCCTTGGTGTTGTGTTTGTCCTGGGCCCTGTATCCTGTTTCTGTCCTGCATCCTGTTTCTGAACTGCTGCTGACTTCTCCTGCTCTGATCCCGGCTCGCTCCTGACCATCCCTCTGCCTGACCCTCTGTACCACGCTGCTTGCTACCTGTTCTGATCCCTGGCTTGTGACCCTGACCATCCCTCTGCCTGACCCTCTGTACTACGCTGCTTGCTACCTGCTGAACCTGGCCTGTGACCCCGACCAATCTCCGCTTGCTCCCCCTGTACCTACCTGCCCTATTGATATTGACCCGGCCTGCCTGACGACGCTTGCTTGTATGTACTGTTATCTGTGGGTGGTTGGTTTGGTTTGGTTGCACTGTATTATGTTTTAGTATTGCACTGCGTTTATGTTTGTATGGTTAGTGTTAATAAATTATATTGTTTATAACATATCTGAGGTCTGCGTTTCCCTGCGTCAGTCACACACCTCTGGTCACACCTGGGAGCCCTGACACTGTGTGTGTCACCTTGTGTGTCTGTACCAAGGACGAACATTCCAGGGGGGGGGGAAACGTTTGATCATTTGGGGGATTTCTGTTATCATTAGGATTCAAAAAGGAGCCAAAGAAGTATGTCAGGGTTGTCAAACTGGCGGCCCTCCAGCTGTTGCAAAACTACAAGTTTCATCGTGCCTCTTCCATTGGAAGTCATGCTTGTCACTATCAGTCTTGCAATGCCTCATGGGACTTGTAGTTTGGTAACAGCTGGAGGGCCGCCAGTTTGACACCCGTGAACTATGTGATAATAAATGGCTTCCTATGATCACTATCCTTAAATATTCCTAAATCCTCTTTGGCATGATCAGTCATACTTTCAATATCAATGCCAAAATTTCACCATTTCTGTCAGGGGATGCAAACATTTGAGCACAACTGTATATACTGTATGAGAACCCTTTCTATTAATATATATACACATATATATATATATACACACACGAGACTCACTGAACAGCCTCTTATATATGACATGACACAGAGGCTGGCAGAAGGAGGTTGCACACCGCAGAAAATGAGATCTGGTGACAGGGAATCTTCACCTCATTCCTCTGCTCCAATTTGCTACTGAAACTCCTGAAAATGCCTATAGTATGAGCAGGTCACCGGGGATCACCAAACTCAATTTTGCAAAAGATAAAAAGAAACGGCTTATTTCAGCATGAAAAAATAAACAAATCAGTCCCGGTACACACAATAAAGGTTTGGCTCACCGCCTGTAAAACCTGTCCTCTAACAGGGTTTCAATGTCCCTGCCTTCATGGTTCACAAAGAGGTCACCATTATCTCAGAAGTGACCACCACACAGCTCCTTTTCACAAGCATATCCTGTTCCACCTCATGGATGCTTGCTGGCTGGCTGCTTCCTGCCCTTTTCACTCCTCTCGGATAGGCAGGTTAACCCTTTCAGGGCCAAAGTCCCAATAGTCAGGGTTGGAGGCTCGTTCCTATTCAAATGTCTCTCATGCATGGGTGATAATCCCTGAGTACTCCCAAATGTGTCAGCACCTGTGGTAGTGAGCCCTTGTAGATAGTCAACTTGGAGTTTCCCAGGGCGCGGAGTATAAGCCCCAGGCTGCTTCTTCACCAGAGCCCCTGATGGTGGGGATGGACTTGCAGCAAGCTGGTACCAGGTTGCGGCCCCCAGGTACGCCGAGCTGAGGAGACCGCTCGCAGGAGCAGAGTACAATGGGAGGAGACAAACAGAAATCCAATAGACTAGCTGAGGTAAGGACAGGCGGAAAACAAGCACAGTTACAGAACGAAGCCGAGGTCGGTACACAAGTAGACAATGCAGGATACAGGCAATAGCAACACACAGGAGCTCCGTCAACTAGGACGTTGCTCAGGCAAAGTGGCCTAGACTGAGCATGTCTTATATAGACAGGCAAACAAGGAGGCGGGCCAGGAAGTGATGAAAGGGAAGGAAATAAAATCCAGAAAACAGCAGATGACACCCATAGGTGAGCACAGACACACATGTGAAAGGGATCAGGAACAGCACTGCAGCAAGGAGGTAAGAATACACAAACAAGAAACTGCAGGCTAACTTGTGACAACCGCTTCTTTTCACCCCCTTTAATGGGACCACAGCCCAAATAATGGGGACACATATGTCCCTGTCATCCAGGACCCAGTCCTGGTGTCCTGTACACTATGAAATCCAGTTATTAAAAAAGGGCCAACCAACATATAAAAAAGTTACATATGTAGTGCACCCCCTAAGGAGATACTGGAAAACTTGAGGATTTTCCACCAGTTACAGTGCACACAGTATTTTCCTCACTCTTCCGCTGGCTTGAAGGAAGAGACTAGGGGTGTCTTTTTTTAGGGTTTCACTGGAACGATGAACTTGGATGGGGTGAGGGGAGCTTGAGATACCTAAAAACTGAAGAACTTAACACTTTGAGGAATCTACTCTATCTCGGGGAGCTGCATAAATATGTTCCACAGAATCTTGAAAGCTGACAGGTGACTAGGCCTTTTCCCAAATGGCCAGAAGATGCACACAGTTACCAGCCTCCAGCACCAGGTTCATCCGTCCACACAGCCACAAGATCATCGGTTGCCTCCCTCCAATATCCACTGGGCACTCTCCAACGATGGAGACACGAACTCATAGCACCACAGGACAGCTGGACACCTTTACCCCCAACTTCTTCCTGGTACTCTCCAGTGAGCTTCTCCAGAACTAAACAAACTCCAGCTCCAGACCCCGCTAAAAGTCCCTCCCAGTTGAAGCCTTAGCTGGGACGTTGATGTCTTCTAGCTGGAACCTCTACAAATCCTGCCCCAGGGACAGAGTCAGTGCACAGGGATCGCCTCCAGCAACACTGGACCCAGGAACTCTGCTGCTCACAGCATTCACGGGCTTTCCTACCACCCACTGGGCACACCTCCCCAGGGATTGGCTGGGGTCCCACAAATTCTCAGGCTACCTAATCTGTTCTTCCTCCCACTATTATTCCAGAATCCTCTAGAATACAGAGGAAAGCAATTAGAGCAGCACCCTGTGAGACACTGAGCAGGCCTAAACAATCAACCCCGATCCACTGACTACAGAAGAGCCAACCAACTACTCTAGAAGGGTGTCACACACATACAAATTATTTCCAGGTAATTGTTACAATCAGGACAATAAGAAATGTGCAATCACAGGGGAATGTTCACCTATTGGATGTGTTGTCAAGGTTCAAAAAAGACACAAATCCATTGAATTCAACTAGAAAATAAAAATAAAAAGAATAAATAAACATTGTCAGATGCAGTGGGCAGGATTCTCTGCATTCTCCAATACGAAAGGGTCTATTTCACCTTCAGCCAGAATTCATAAATTTTTTTCAGTTGAATACAATTTACAAAATATGTGAATTTTGGGTGGTAGTTGTGTGAATCTTTGGTTGAAAACATTTCTAGAGCCCCTAAATGTGTTTATTGACTTATTTGTATTTTCTCATCTTGTAGGGTGAAGCCGGCTGTGTTTGATCTGTTTATGGTGGTCATCATCGCGGCCTACTTGGGGGTTCTTCACCAAGCTATACAGGTGAGTGACACCACACAGCAGACACACACAATGCGATGAGATATTAACCTCCCTAGCGGTCTGATTATGTCCATATTTCTGTGCTCAACGCGGTACTTTTTTTTGCATGGAAATATGTCGTATTTTTATTGTAGGCCTGTAATATTTAGGAATAACTCACTGAAATCTGTCCGAACAAGAGTCTAGTAAACATCCCGGGGAGGATAAAATTTGAAACACAAAATCATAAATTATAATTTAATAAATAATCATAAAAAATAATATAATAATAAATTTAATTCAATAATATAATCAAACCAAAAACACTGAAATGTGAAATAGAGCGCCAAGTTTGCACATCGCTGAGCTCAGTCGCAGAATCGTTTTCAGTGTCTGATGAGGAATTTCCCCCACCAATCATTATCACTCAATTCTGCAAGTGGTTCTGATTTACTATCCCTGTTCTCTAGTCGGTCTAAAACCGCATCTGACCTAAAGGGACGCTTTTTGGACGCCATGGACTTTTCTCAGTTTCCAGGCAGAAAGAACAGTAAAAATGCAGGCAGGGCGCCGGACAAAGCACTCGGGACAAAATGTATGTGAAATGGTTTGATACAGGAATGTTATACTATGTGATTTTAGTGAATGTCACTTTTAAAAATTTTCAAATTTCCCGCCGGTTCCGTCCCCCGTACATCCCGACGTCGCAGGGGACGGAACCCGGAAGACAGATGCCGGCATCGGCCGGAGGAGATGGCCGGGGACACTGCAGGGGGGACATCGCGGGAGCGCAGGACAAGGTAGGTGAAAAAGAGATCCCGGAGCAGCACCACATGGTATTCCCAAGTGTAGCTTGTGGTACTGAAACTTTACCCCGAGCTACACTCGGGAATACCACCAGGGGGGTTAAAGGATAAGTCCACCTTTTCCATATTCAGGGTGTAACATGTCAGTGCTGAAGCTGCACCCGCACCCCGCTGTGTTAGCAGACTGGGGATCTTCTCCCTGTCTCTGTTGAAACAATTTAAAAAAAACCTCCGCCCACCCGGTGACGTCACTCATTCACAGTATTCTGTGAATGGGAAACTGCAACTACCGACAGCCTTTGCAGTTGTCGGGTTGTAGTTCTCGATGAACTACCAGGGTGGCGCTGTTGAGTGCTGCGGTAGTTTATTGAAAGTTCCTGACGGTGTGTAACTGAGTGCTTGTAGGAGGTACGAGCACACAGAGTCTGCAGGAGCCCTGCATAGCACCTCACGGTCTGATGATCACGGATGCAACGCTTTGCCAGCTCAAAAAAAAATAAAAAAAA